>NC_051154.1:21273064-21367247 GCF_013339745.2 Dermacentor silvarum
GCCTTTGCGTCTTCTCAGGTCGTAGAGGTGTGACGCTTTCTCGGGAATGAAGGGGATTATCTCGTCACGGGAAAAGCTCTCGGGCTTGTTTTCCACATTTGAGAGGTACAGTTTCCAGGAAGATCATAACCGCCTCTTGGGGATGAAGAATAAGGATTATAAACAGGGATAAGGTGCCTCAGAAAGGCTGGCCAACGTTTCGATAGGAGGACCTATCTTCGTCAAAGGCGGCCTCGTCATCCTCGGCGGGGTTAGTTTTAAAGGGTTAGTGGAGTGACGTCACGTCAATGTCGGCTGTGGCTGGCTGTAAAGGGAGAGACTGAAAAGAAAATGAGCGCTGGCGCTTGACTGGCTAGGCGCGGTTTCTAAGACGAGGGGACAAGAGCGGGAGAGCGAGAAAGCGGCAAAAAAAAAAAAAAAAAAAAAAAAAACAAAGGAAAAAAAAAGAAGAAAAAAACGTCAGAGGGGGTTGGGGGAGCGAGAGGCGAGTGAGCGTTCGGAGGTGTCGTGGTCGGAGTGCGTTTGGGGTCCCTGAAGAGCCGGTCAGTGTGCAAGTGACAATACGAGTTGAAAGCATGACTTGAGTAGCGTAGCATCAAGGCATCGGGTAATTTTGTGGTTGACAGGGAGCAGCTTGGTCCGTCAAGGGACGTTAGCCTCACTAGTTCGCCGTAGGCGTCGTGTGTAGTCAAGGCGCCGAAAGGTATCCTGGCGTCTGGGATTTTGGACTGTCTCGGTGTGGATCTTGTGCGGGGAAAAAAAAAAAAAAAAAAACCGGCACAGGAGGGTGACAGTGTAGAAAAAATATAATTACAAATTTAAACATGGGGGGGAGACAGGTGTACCTGGAAAAGCGCTCGTATGGTTGATCAATGCGTAAAAGCATGGAGGACGATAATTGAGTGGTAGGGGAGATGCAGGGAAGAACTGGAAATGGAAGAATAGGTGAGGTTGAGGGGAGAAAAAAAAAAAAAAAACGGCACAGGAAAGTGACAGCGGAAGAAATATAATTTGAAACATAAACACGGAGGGGACAGGTGTACCTGGAAAAGCGTTCGTATGGTTTATCAATGAGTAAAAGCATGGAGGAGGATAATAAATTGAGTGGTAGGGGAGATGTAGGGAAGAACTGGAAATGGAAGAATAGGTGAGGTTGAGCATCGAGATTAGCTGGAGGTTTAACTTGTTTTGCGCCTTTGTTAATGGTATAACAATTTAAGGTTTATGTTACTGCTTTTAGCGATTCTAAGTTGCCACGTGATAAATTCATCCCTGTCGGGTGCAGGCATTTAAACTTGTGTATGAGGTATGATTCTGTATATTTTCTCTCGCGGGGTGAACGAAAATTTGTTTGTAGTATCTACTGTCTAACGTAGTCTACTGTCTAGAATGTGCCGCTCGTACCTGCACGTCAAGCAACGTAGTCTACTGTCTAGAATGTGCCGCTTGTAACAAGCAATACATAGGTGAGACTGGACAAGAAATGCACACGAGACTCAACGGCCATCGCGCAGATACAAAACACAATTTACCTAAAGCAGTAGCCTGCCACTTCGATGAGCACGGCCGTATATTTGATGAAGCAAGACTCTATATACTACAAATTTTCGTTCACCCCGCGAGAGAAAATATACAGAATCATACCTCATACACAAGTTTAAATGCCTGCACCCGACAGGGATGAATTTATCACGTGGCAACTTAGAATCGCTAAAAGCAGTAACATAAACCTTAAATTGTTATACCATTAACAAAGGCGCAAAACAAGTTAAACCTCCAGCTAATCTCGATGCTCCAACCTCACCTATTCTTCCATTTCCAGTTCTTCCCTACATCTCCCCTACCACTCAATTTATTATCCTCCTCCATGCTTTTACTCATTGATAAACCATACGAACGCTTTTCCAGGTACACCTGTCCTGTCCGTGTTTATGTTTCAAATTATATTTCTTCCGCTGTCACTTTCCTGTGCCGTTTTTTTTTTTTTTTTCTCCCCTCAACCTCACCTATTCTTCCATTTCCAGTTCTTCCCTGCATCTCCCCTACCACTCAATTAATTATCGTCCTCCATGCTTTTACGCATTGATCAACCATACGAGCGCTTTTCCAGGTACACCTGTCTCCCCCCCCCCCCCCCCCCATGTTTAATTTGTAATTATATTTTTTCTACACTGTCACCCTCCTGTGCCGTTTTTTTTTTTTTTTTTTTTTTCCACACAAGATCCACACCGAGACAGTCCAAAATCTCAGACGCCAGGATACCTTTTCGGCGCCTTGACCACACAGGGTCTCGCCAATTCTGTATACCGCCGCGACGACGCCTACGGCGAACTAGTGAGGCTAACGTCCCTTGACGGACCAAGCTGCTCCCTGTCAACCACAAAATTACCCGATGCCTTGATGCTACGCTACTCAAGTCATGCTTTCAACTCGTATTGTCACTTGCACACTGACCGGCTCTTCAGGGACCCCAAACGCACGCCGACCACGACACCTCCGAACGCTCACTCGCCTCTCGCTCCCCCAACCCCCTCTGACGTTTTTTCTTTCTTTTTTTCTTTTTTTTTTTTTTTCTTTTTTTTTTGCCGCTTTCTCGCTCTCCCGCTCTTGTCCCCTCGTCTTAGAAACCGCGCCTAGCCAGTCAAGCGCCAGCGCTCATTTTCTTTTCAGTCTCTCCCTTTACAGCCAGCCACAGCCGACATCGACGTGACGTCACTCCACTAACCCTTTAAAACTAACCCCGCCGAGGATGACGAGGCCGCCTTTGACGAAGATAGGTCCTCCTATCGAAACGTTGGCCAGCCTTTCTGAGGCACCTTATCCCTGTTTATAATCCATATTCCTCGTGTGCTACTCCATTAGTCAGCCATCTTTTTTGATTTTGGGGATGAAGGTGATTGCCCCGACACGGGAACGTGCACGGGTTTGGTTTCCCACAACGGAGATGCAGAGTTCCAAGCCGATCGCATCATCGTCATGCATAGGTCGGCATACTCGCTCCACACTCAGGCGTGAGATTAGTGTGGCGGCTATGAAGGCGTGTGAGCGTTTGTGAATATACGAGTGGGCGTGAGTAGGAACGTGAGTGTATATCCTGTGAACGTATTGATGATTGAGTATCCGCGTATTCTGCCTACGTATTCCCGCGTAATTTGTGCCAAGTATTCAAAGTTTACCAGTGCCATGTAGCTGGACAGAACCAAGACGGTGCTGTTTTTTTACTTGGAGCAAGTCAGTTTTTGTATTCCGCCTAATTACATGATTAAAGAATATAATAAACCAACTTCTCTATTATATTCAGATCAAAAGTGTCCATGAGAAAGTCATATGCACTCGTGAAAAATATCTGATCCAGCTGTCTGCTGGATCAGATATGTTACAAAAGTTTTTTATGCTCAAAAGAGAAAGCACGGGAAATACGAGAGCGCACCGAGCAACTCTACTCGCGCATAACTTTCTGTGACAGTGAACGGATAACCTGCGGAGCTGCGCCAAGTATTCCGGCATCGTTTGGCAGTTTTATATTTGTTCTTGTCAATATAACGTAAACTAAAACGCGCATGAGAAGGCGAGGCTTTTTTCAGGAGTGCTCTTGTGTGCGCACTTTGCCTTCAGAGCTTTCCCTTCATTTCCCCTGCAAGTTGCAACAGTGCTGTCAAATTTCCTTCTAATCACCAGCCCTTCCCCTGTCGAGAAAATGGAGGTAAGCTAAGCTTGTCGTGCGTGTATCTGACCTTCGTCCGGGTAACGTAAAGTTCACATGTCACGGTCTCTCTCTTTGTCTCTCTATTTCTTTCTCTTTCTTTCTTTCTTACTTTCTTTTCCCTGGTATGTGCCACTGAGCTTGGACCCTTTCTGCACAATCGCCAGGATCGGCCCACTTTTCAGCGTGACACCACCACCGCCGCCGCTTCGCTTAAAACTGTAGCGCAACTGAGGCCAGTACTTCCGACGGACGCTCCGTGGCCGAGGCAGGCAGCGTTTCGCGCCGTCAAGTTCGAAAAACGTGACCTGCACGAAAGCCATTCAGAGCGGAAGCTGTCAACAGCACGAGCCTAGTGTTCTGGTCGACACTCATACATAACCCTGTCTCATCTGCCGCAGTGACTTGACTTTTGGCCTGCAATCGTACATTGGGACTTCGAATATCGTCACTTTAAGCGCAGCTCGCAGGTTGCGCATTACTAGTAAGTCATGTGTGGTAAATTACTCTACAAGCACCCTGTGAAAATTAAATGGCACAGAGCACTCCTGCGAAGATTAAAAGGTCGTTTAGCAAAGTTGCTAATTCCCGAGTTACAGTGAATTTGAATGTAATGCCAATGCCCCGACCGACGCCCCGACCGACCTCTAGGAAACCGTAGCTCCATCCACGGCCGGTCACAAACAAGCTCGACCCACAAAGTCGCAGTACACCTGCCTTTCACCTCTGAATAGAGCCGAGCCAGCTAGGGTCCACTCACAATTACATGTAAACTATATAAAACCAGTTAGGTTCGCTTACTTCCTTGAGGTCAAGTGGTCTTGAGTGCTTAAAACAGATGTTTTCTTCCGTGCAGATCTGTCTTTGTGACATTCGGGAAGAAAGTTGAACGTCTAGGGCAAAATCTATGGGTGTTCCTGATATCACTGCTCATCCAACGTCATTATTTTAGATAAAGCTGTGAGTGGACTCCAGCTGACTGGGCTCTCTTATTCAGAAGGCAAGTGCAAAGCGTTTTTGTGGGTGGAGCTTGTTTGCAATGCTTCGGTTGTCAGCGACCATAGCCAGACTCTAGACTCCAGATCGTGCTCCAACGCGCGACGCGCTTCACCACGACGAACCTTTGATGATGATGATTTATTGGCACCCCCTTTGAAACGGAGTGGTGACAAATAGTCACCTAGCCTGCTTGAGCTAATCAAGTACGCTATACATTTATCAGTCTAGCATTCTGCCTATGTCTCCTTAATGTTTCATAAAGAAGAAAATATAAACACACGGATGCAGGCTCTGTGACCTCTGTCAATGCCATATACACGACCCTGTCAGTGCCAGGAGCCACGGGTGTTGTGATCGGCCGTTTACCCCGTGAAAACAGTCGCTCAGGGAGGACGCGTTAATGGCGAACGAGTCTACGACCTCGTCAGACCCATTCCCAACTGCGATGATTCATGGCCGAACCACTCTTGAGTTCTGCCAAGAGGGGTGCTGGGGGACATTCCTTCACATCACCTGACATGAGACCAAACTTGATATGGCACATTTCTCCAAACTGGTGTCATTCTGGAAATTAATTCCATGTGGATACGCCTTGCGAACTCATCGGCTACAATTCGTAAATTGTAATATGTGCCGTGAAGTAAGAAACTTATTGATTTTTTTTTTAATTCGTTGAATATGTTTCGATTCTCGTGCAAGTAATGTCCGCCTCACGGACTAGGGTTATGTTATCTGCAACAGACGATTGAAAAAAATTCCGGATAACTTAGATGATCACCCCGTAGAATAAGGTACTCCGCCGCTCCGGGCGCCTATATGACGGCGCAGATCGTTGTGACGTGCACTTCGGTACTCACCGTTATCATCAGCCTAATTTAAGTAATCTTAGCAGTACTTCTGGCTGGGCTTGTATTCAGTAAATACATAGGCGCGCAACCTGGATCCCCGTAAATCTATCGTTCTCCTCGTCAGTCTGGCCCCCCCCCCCCATTATTTTGCTAGACCGCCGGTGCTCTGCTCTACGCACTTCATGTACTACACCTACAACCAAAGCTGCGAATGAAAAGTGGACTGGATCGTATATCGCCGCTACTGTCAAGTCGCATGAACGGGAGCTTACCGGTATCCTTGAAAAGGATCGGTGCGTTCTGCGGAAACATTGAGAAAAAAGAAGCTAAGGACCGCACAACGAGTGGCAAAAAAAAAAAAAAAATCAGAACTTGACGTTAGGCTGCAGGAATTCTGTAGCTTGTGTTCGAGAAAACACGCTTCTCCCGTGAACGGGGCCAATACGGGCGAGCTCGATACGGTTTGGCGTGGCAGTATTTAACGGAGACCGGTATTCGCTCGCAGCTGCGGGCGCCGCTTCACCATCTGCCGATCCTGAAACGGAGTTTTTTTTCTGGCGGGCGGCGTTTACGCGCCCGTCAGCTTAGCAGCACGCGCTGTTTTCCGGGAAGCGCAGACTTAATCGTATGTCGTCGTGACTTGTTTAACTTCTGTTATCAAGGCCAACGTTCGCAAATAGTGAATGGGGAGCGTCCACCGTCTTTTCGTTGGGAATCGTACGCTCGGTGACAAGACGACGACCAGCGCAGTACTAAGGTAAAGTGAAGCAAAGCGATGGACTGATCATGTATAATCAGCGCATCATTCCCTCCCCCCCCCCCCCCCCCCCTTAATTTGGCTTGAACTTGACCAGCGACTCCTAGGCAAAATGAAACTGAAATGTGCAGAACAGTCGGGCAGCGTTTTGTCCAACGTCGTCTTTGACATTAGGTATGTGACCTTCGCGGGGATACAATTCAGCTTCGACGTGTATGTGATATGTTTCCCTTGCGTCTAGCCATGACCTCCGACTAAAAAATTTTACCTTTATATCTCTTCGTTATATTTGCTGCAGAGTTTCAAAGCCACTTGGACCACGTATACGTTTCCAAACGAAAAATATAATAATAATAATAATAATAATAATAATAATAATAATAATAATAATAATAATAATCGGGGATATCCGGGCAATGTTCTGCTGCTACACATCGTAGTGAACAGCTGCCTCGCATGAGCCTTTACTACCTCGCACACCGTACGGGGCTCGGCGGGTCGGCTGTACTGCACACATCCTCGCGTGGGGTGTTTCGAGGCATGCACAGAAAGCGCCGAATCGGCGCTGAGTGCAGCAACAGAATTCGCTGTAAAATTGTCAAGAGTTCGACGCAGGACACGTCAATTCAGCAAGCACACGGACTCGCCTCGTCGTTCGCTTGCTTTTCCCTTGGACAACTGAGCGCGTGTCTTGGGGCACAGAGGCACTCAAAAAAGCATCTTGTCAAAGGCTGCGCGACAAAAAGCTGCTTGGCAAAAAAGCTCCATCTTCGAGAGTCCTGAAATCGGAGGCCCCCGACACAGATATCCCATGCCAAAAGCCAACGGCATGCTAATTATTTCACTTGTTTTTTAGTACTAGCCGTGTAGAGATTTATATTTTCTTCCTATGGGTTTGGGGATTTCGTTTGATGTATGATTTTTTTTTTTTTTACGGGCTTTTGTAACAGGACAGGGGGAAAAAAAAGGGGGGGGGGGGAGGGGGGCGACCACAACTGCACTTTTGCTGCCTTCGTGAGTGGATGAAATGCAAATAATTTTTCACGAGTTACTGCAAGACCAGGTGAACTTCGGCAACGCTTCCCGGTCAGGCTTTCTATCATCTTCACTCAGATGCAAGAGCTACCCGTAAAATGACGTTAAGGTACCCTTTCCCGCCTTCCTCCTTCGCACCTGTTTGTCACGCCGGACGTTAGCGACAGGGATGTGTGTCTTACCGGATCTCTGCCGTCCTTGGCGGAAGATTTATAGAAGTCTGAGCCCCAGTAGTGATACCAGCTGAGTACCGGGGACGGACCGCATTCTAGGTGGATCACTGTATCGGGATATCGTCTTGCAATGCGCGTTGCCAAGTCATCGACATGATGCTCGTCCCTCCAGCAAGGCGTCGCACTGGGCGTCATTAACCTCTTTATCATAATGCGCACATTTGTGTAGGCCTGCACGGCTTGTTTCTGCCATTTCTGTACACCGGTGGGGCAATAAAAAAAAATTAATAAAGTCGCAGATATTGAGCTTCGTCTAAATTGAACTCTCTCCTTTTCTTATGTGGCTCAATTTTTACTTCCGAGTGCAGTGTATCGTTACGGATCACCACTTTGCTGAAGGTACTAGGACCATGTCTTATACTTAATAGCGTATGAAAATTGACGAGGCACGGATGGACGACGCGGACACAGCGCTAACTTCCAACAATTTTTTTTTATTCTACGAAGCACTTCACACATATATAGTCAACAGATAGCAGCGCACGCAAGCGCATAAGTACAGGTTTTGAACACACAACGGCAACGTGACATGTGCAATGGAAAAGATCAGGTGAGCCGTGTTCAAAACCAACCGTCAGACTTGCTTGGGTCACTGGGAACGTAACTCTGGGTATGTGCTGCTCTTCAGTGAATCTCCCTGACACCAACTCGGATCACTGGGTATGCGCCGTCTTTCTTAATAATCATTATATACAACATATCTACAATTACCCATGGACCGTAAGATGGATTGCCAAATAGCATTAAGGTCTGGGATCACCTCTGAAAGATGCAACCACCGACAGTTTTGTCTCGCCTGGACAACGGCGCGTGTAAAGGGAGCCTCGCCGTTCTGGAAGTAAGCGATAAACTCGCGCCGTGGATCATCTAATGCAACCGTGCCGCCTCGTTGTTTGATCGCGGCGCGCAACCTTCGCCCTCCGGCCGCGCGCGTTTTCCCTTTCGGCGGGCGCGTTCACCTTCGGGCCTGGGAGTTCCTGCTCCGACCGACTCGCTTCTCCTCCAGACTCAAGAGACCGTGTCAGGAGGAAACGGAAGCAGGTCACGCGGCACTGCCGCCTATCTGCACGCGGTATACCGTGTTGAGCAATCGGACGCTCGCGGGCCCCGGCAGGGGCACCGAGAACGGTTGCACGAGTGGCGGTGCCTTGGCACAGTGCGTGCATTGTCATAACGAGGACGGTGCTTTGCGTGCTGCGCGTCTTGGACGTCGAGAGCGCGACGTCCGTGATGGCGATTCTACTCGGCGAGATTGCAACTCTTGCTGCTGAGAGGATCCTTGGCGTGAAACCGTTGAGGCGTTCCCACTGCGGAAGTCGTTCGCCAAAGGACAGTGATAAGAAATTTCAGCGGTGCACCTTGCGCTTTTGGAGCGTGCATTTCAAGCGTCGCACTAAGCCTGTTTACCTTGCAACTGTTCTAGCATTGCGCCAACAGGTCATCGGTATGTTGCTGGTAGATATTCCGCAACCGTGCCATGCAGCGCATGTCGCATTTTCAGTGTCAGCTTCCCGATTTACTTCGATTGCCGGGCGGCAGTTCCAGATACAGGTTCTCGGAGGTACCGGCGTCTTTCTTCGGATCAGCCCGTTTTCGGGTGGAGTCACTTTCACGTGCTGGATTTGAGCCGCGATTTTGTGGCTCGATTCTATGCCACTGCTCAATGATCCCATTGATAACGCAGGTGCAGCGTCGCTCTGACCACCGACGAAGCGCGAAAAGGAATAGCATCGGAAAAGGCATCGCTACAAAAACGATTTCTCAGCCCATTGGGAACTGAGAAATCGTTTTTCTCCGCAACCGCACACACACTTCATACTGTTTTTTTTATTTTGCCTAATTACATAATTAGCTATTAACTTCTAATTAGTTATTAACAGAGCAAAGTTGTACGTCATTCAGAAAATTGTAGGCCATCATGAGAAATTCCCGATGTATCTTTCTGTTGCTCGATCCGTGCTACGTAAGTTTTTTCCAAGCCTGAAGCGGCAATTTTTCGTGTTTTGTGGGCTTTCTTCACATACACGCTTTTTCCACTTTGACACTCCTAATGCTAACGCATTAAAAAGGTGTGTGTGTGTGTGTGTGTGTGTGTGTGTGTGTGTGTGTGTGTGTGTGTGTGTGTGAGAGAGCGACCACCGTCAGCTGCGTGCGCACACTTTGCAATGTTGTGCACGTGGTTTAAATCATGGATCCGGGACCTCGAAGAGGTGCGACGTAATGCTAACGCACTTGTATCACTTTTACGGCTAGATCGCCTCTGAATTATCATTTCTCTTTCGGCGAACCTCTTTCGTGGTTGGTTGGCAGGCCACTTTCGATAAGTGCCGCAAAGTGCTCTCGTGCAACCGAGTCTCCCAAACGCCAACTTCATGGCTATTGCTCGTCAAATTTGATGTGTCTGAAGGTTTTAGATGCGGTAGTGGAGCGCACGTCAAGGATAACGTCCGTTCGTTCGGGCTTATTCGCTTATGTTAGCAGTCGTCGTCCATGGTTCCTGCGTATTATTTTTAACTTACCTATTTTCTGCGATTTCCGTAAAAAAAAAAAAAAAAAAAAATCCAGGCCCTAAATTAAAATTCTGCTTCCTACAGTCGCTAGAATATTTCGCACCAACAAAGCCTAAACTGAACCCTTCCAAACTTCGCTCATTCGTGGGCGGCTAGAGTAAGACAAGCTACGGCAGTTGCTTGGAACATCTCGCGCAGTTTGGTACGGCGATTTCCGAAGGTGCCCGATTTGTTCCCCTTGAAGTTTCTGGGGGCACGGAGAAGCCGTCTTGGCCGCAGCGTCACATTATGTACATACACGCACACCTCTAAGCATTTACTGCTTAGAGGTGTGCACAAGGTTAGAGGCATGCTGCTCGCACCCGTTCAGACAACAGTGCGCTTGTTAATTGAACTGCGATGCTGCTGTTGGTGCTGGTTTAACGCCATCCACGAGTTAGCCACCACATATTTTATCCTCTCACGTTTTAAGCTATGTTTTAGTTGTTTTTTTTCACCGCAAAGTACGATCTTGCGTTAGTTGGTGCATAAGGCGCGCATATGTTGGCGCGAAAGGTAAGCTGTAGAAGACGGACAGATCTTTACGGAAACGCTGCCCTCCGAGCCACATGTCAGCAGGTACAGTACTGTGCTGCCACGGCAAATGCGTTCTCTCCGAGCCGCCGGTGGGAACAGCGCGATGCCCGCTTGACTTGACCGGCGAAGCGAGCGAGAAGACCGGCTGGCGGAACTGCTTCGCCATCGCTTCCGTGCGCCGCCCGACAGGAGCACAAAGGAGGCGGAACAGGCTCCTCCGGAGCCCTGTCTCGCTTTGTTTCCAGCTTCCGAGGCCACCGGAGCGTTGTGTTCGGCGGCAGTCGACGAAAGGGAAAACAACGCCCGAAAATACCTGCAGCCCTCCTTTATGAGGAAGTGCCATTTCTGATAGGCTCGGAGGACGCTTGTTCGGAGAAGCAGCACGCGCTGCCGAGAAGGACGCTTCCGCCAGGCGGCGGCGACAAACTGGTTTCGGCGACCACTTTCGTCTTCCATTTCCTGCGCTGACCCGAGGCGGGGCCGGTTGCGGGCAGGGTTGCGGGAGTCGTTGGCCGGCCAGCGCCCATCGCGAAAGGGGCAGCCCCGAAGGTCGCCCGGCGGGCGGTAAGCGTGTCAGCGTGTGACCGACTTGCGCAACAGGCCGCCCGTGGCGTGTGCCTCTGAGACAATAGCCGGCGACTCGGCTCTACATTTTTTGTGGATGGTGTCAGTGTACGCGTCAAGTTCAGGATGCCCACTTAGGACATGAAGAATGTTTACTCACGTGGTGTTTTGTTTCTGGATGTAGTGCTGTAAAGATGGCTTTACAGCCACCTTCGTCACTGGACTCGATTGCGCACAAGGTTTTGTTTCATAATATTGCGTTCACGGCAGCATTTTTGTTGACATACAACTGTTTTTTATCTTGGTAAACGCATTAACACACACGCACTATTGACACACACGGAAAACTAAAGATGTAGAGATGACACACACCCACACAATTATCAACTATTTGTTCTTGGTGAAGGAATCCCGGGGAAATGGTAGGAATAAGAATGCAAGGTTAGAATGTGTGTTAGCATCACTTTTTCTGCAATTTGCAGGAATCCATGGAACCATGTGCCTACATATAGATGTAGTGTGGATCTTGCAGGAACTTGAATCAACCACATAGTCAAAATCATATTTCTATGACAGCATTAACACGTTTTACGATTGTTGAAGCCTAAAAAGTGGATTAAAAAGAACACAACAAACTTTTTTGCCACGGGTATTATCTCGCTGGTTCTAGCAGAACCTGCCTTATTGCTCAGGCACATGGAGTGCTAGTGTTGATTTTCGATGTTTTATGGAAGTGTAATTTAGCATTATGTAATATTACGTACTCATATCATATCAAGTTTTACCTTTAATTTCATGGACAAGGTTCTTGTTCAAAAATGATTGCAACTTCACTTACACCACTGTTCTCTTTTACAATATTTATAGCAAATTGTCCCACTTTAAAAATATCTGTATTTTGTGTGCAGATTCAAACCCTTTGATTTAATTCCAGTTCAATTCAGGTTTAGGTAAATAAAAAGTATAATGGTTTACAAAATGGTTCACAATGTGAAATGGGTTCACAAACCAGTACAGGGTACATTTGATCCTTGTATCCCATGTTGTCACGTGACATGATGCATGCAGGCTATTAATTATAGCTTGTAGTCGTACGTGTGCATTACAATTACAAGATAAAATCGCTAGTGTGTGCAAGACGGGACAATGTGTACATGGGTTTGAGCATGGAAACTTAATGTTACAGAGCTATAGCAGACACCTGTTTTCTAGCTGTAACTTGATACACTTAGCTGGCTTTATGTATTTTGACGTGCATAATTAAAAATGTTCTGTGAGCAGTGCATGTTTGTATCATGTGTGTCATCACCTATTATTAGGTTTGTCCTAAATTAATATGATGTCTAATAAGTGCATAAAATTGGGTATTTCGAACGAAAAAGTACAGTAGTGCTCATTAACTTGATTCAATTTTTTCCAAAGTTAATAATTGGAATTTAGTGTGCAGGCAATAGTTAAGCAGCATTGTGGTAACTACATAGACAACTGAAAGGACAAAATAAACAGAAAACTAGCACCAGCTGTTTTACATACGGAGGGATGACAAGCTATTGAGTACACCGAATACAATGCATGCACACTATTTTTGAAGAAAGGAAAATTCACGTCTTTCAATATGCAACATAGTTTCCATAAAGCAATAAAAACATGCAGTGTTATCACCATGGATGAGGGCAAAAAAAACTAAAAGAACACTATTACAAATTTTACCTCACTGTCTCTGGAAAGGACATGATCCCTGCTGACATAACGTGAGTGCACTTACGTACTACCTCGTAGGCAAAACGGGATGCTGCTTCAATTCCATTAACAAAGAGCATGATGTGACTATCTCGCTATATACCTATGACTAAAGAAAAAAAAGTCCTGCTCATAATGTGGCTTCATTAGTGGCTGATGCTGCCTGCCACGAATTTCGACGCTGTTGCACTCGTGTTGCTAGAGCAACAGCACTACCACATTCCTGTCAGGTGCTGTATGCACAATTGTGTGCACCATGATAGTGCATCAAAAGCAAAAGCACTGATAAAAATTATTTTTGAAATGTGCTGCAAATATATGAAACGCTCCTTATTGGATCTCTACTGCAAGTTTTGATAGTGTGTGCAGGTGTTTCAGTAAAATGAGTTGGAAGGTAGACTTCTCGGTGTTTGCTCTTGGAGTATATCATTTAGCGGGTTCACTTCTTCAATTGCTTTTCACAATGTTTTACATTAGGCATATTTTTCAAGTGGCTGGATGGGTACTTTCCAAGTGTGCTAGACATGAAATTGTTGAGAGAGAGAGAAACAACTTTATTTATTCCATCTTAAAGGGAAAGGGGCTGCGAGAAGAAGGCGAGAGAGGTTGTCCTACTCGCGGTAGGCCGCCTCTACCACCTCAGCCCACCTCAGGATAGCTTCCTGAAGATCGGGGTTATGGCTGCGCATGGCAGCCTCCCACAGCTCCCGACTACTTAAAACTCTACAAAGGTGAGGGGGTGGGGAGTGGTTCTTGCATTGCCACATAATGTGGTTTAGGTCCGCTCTGCTAGCGGGACAAAACTTGCAGGCTGAGGTAGGGTATATTCCAGGGTGAATTTTTTTACGTAAGGCAGGGGATAGAAAAGTGCGAGTCTGCAGTCTACGCCATAGCACCTCGTGTATGCGTGACGACCGACACATTAAAGGTGGGAGGGTTCGGTGACCTAGGCGGTAATGCCCACAAATGTTGTGGTATGAAAGTAACTTGTCTTTGGAGGTGAATGCTCGAGGTAGATTATTGGCGTCTGAACCGTCCCCTAGCCTAGCCTGCGCTCGGTTTGTGAAAGCTCGAGCACTTGCGTGGGCCGTTTCATTGCCGATTAGGCCTGCGTGAGCAGGTGTCCAGATTAAACTCAGAAGTTGGGATAGCGGATTATGGGATAGGATGGCTAGGGCTGTCCTGCAAACCCTACCCGCTCCAAAGTTGTACATGGCAGTTTTTGAGTCACTTACTATGACAGAGTAATTGGGTATTGTTGCGGCGAGTGCCACCGCCACCTCCTCCGAAGAAGAGGCTAGAATGGATGCTGCCGTCGCAACACTGCCAGTGGAGTCAACGGCTGATATGGCAAATTTGTGTCCACACGGATACTCTGCGGCATCGACATTTTACGGAGTTTAGGATGTGCCTACCAGTGTGGGTGTTCGATAAGCGCTGGTATTGAGCTGTCAGGTGGGCTTTTGCGAGCTCACTAAATGTATTCAAAGTACCTGTAGCCAAAAGTCTCTCAGTGGAGGCTCTACTTGGCACTCCAAGGGCAAATTTGTAGAGTCTGCGTATCAGTGCGTTAACTTTATCTTCCTCGGCCCTAGTTAAGTTAGATAGGGAAGGGAAAATGTGATTTTACTAACTGAAAACGCTTGTGCCAGTCTTAGCAGTTCTGCTTCACGGAGACCTCCATGCTTATTAGACACCCTTCCTATAAGCCGTGTGGTGTGGTCTATGCTGGCATTAACCGTTTGAAGTGTATAAGTATTGAGTCGGTTAGATTGAATGTGCATGCCAAGTAGTTGAAGTTCTTGCATCTGGCGTTCCTGTTGAATTATTACATTGAGTCCACATTCTGCAAACTTTGTAAACCTCACTGACAAATTGAAAATTCTTAGTCTGTTCTACAGCAGTAAGTTTTTCATGATTTTTAAAGGGATACTGATGTAATATTTTGAACTATTCATTTTTTGCATTAAATGAAGGTCCTCAGATCTGCTTCTCAGCCGCGTTAATAATTTAATATATTAGCTTTTCTGCAGCTAGTTTCAGTTTCATTTCCTGGAGCATACTGCGTCCTGATGTCACGACACATTATGTGGGAGCAGGACGTGGTGGCATTTTAACACTCGCTCCGGCTCGCTTGGTCATGCGCTATGCTGTTACATTGGCCCTCACAACGAATAGCAGCATATGCGGCGACCGAGAGTGCCAGGGAAAGTGTCAAAACATTGGAATGTCCTGCTCCTAGGTGACCACATACTGTGTTGTGATGTCACAACGCAATATCCTCCAAGGAAATGAAACCGAAACTGGCGGTAAAAAAAGGTATATTAAATCATTTACATCGCTCTAAAGACTGGTCACGACTTTTTCTAGGGTATAGAGGTCTAGAACCTTCATCTAACGCAAAAAAAAAAAAATTGTCAAAAATAGCATGTCCAGTACCCCTTTAAGATTCAGTATAAATGTGGTGAGGGTAAACTTTCCATGAACATGATTAACTGGCACTTAAAGGTGGTGCATAAGATGGCTGCAGGCTAGCAGTAATATGCGTGCCACGTAATTTTTTTTTACTTTTAAAATCTTTTACTTAAGTGGAGCTATTGCGTGCGGGCCTCAAGAAGGTGACAACATACTTGGCTTGTGACAACATACTTGTGACAACATACTTGGCTTTTCGAGACAGCGACAGTTATTTGCAACACAGTGTGATGGTTACTGCTCCATTGGTTAGCTTGCTGCATTCCATTCCGGGAGCGCAGCTTTCTTCTGCTCAGCATATTTTCTCAGCTGTGTGCTTTAATAGTTTGTTTACTGCAGTGTGGTTTTTCTTTTTAATGGCTGGTGTTTGAATTGCCTGTATTAACGGCGGTTTTTCGGGAGCTCTTGAAAAACATTTCTGCCATGGACCCCAGCTAGCATGACTGAGTTTGGAACTGGAATCATCACTATGTTATATGCAGTTATTGGCATATTTGACACATTCAAACCAAGTCATAACAGGCTGCAAGTGGGGCAGGCTGACTGTGGAAGGAAAGCTGGTTTGTTTAGCCTAGTGCATTTCTTTGCTTTATGTCACCGAAAATGCTTGAACCATTTTGTTTCATGGTGGTAACCAAGTGCTTTTTGCTTGGGCTTTTCAAAATATTGGTTCGGCTTCAGTTTAGGCCAAAATTTCAGTTTGGGTAGTTTTTATAAAAAATGCAGGTTCAGTTCCAAAACCTTATTTATAGATATGTAAACCTGGCTTATATTTGGCTTCCTGGATGAGTTGAATGTTCACAAACAGCATAAAATATGCTGTGGTCATTAGTGAATACCTTGGTTTGATAAAGGATAAATAATCCAAGTGCATTAAAGTTGAGCCTGCAGCCTTATTCTATATAATAAAAATGTGCTGATTCACATGCATAGTATATCCCTGCTCGAAAGAAATAGCTTCCCTAGAAATAGTCTTCGGCGTTTGTCCTGTGTATCTCACTGTGTACTGTCTAAAATTTTGCCGTAAAACCATGTTTCATAATAGTTTCCCGCCATAGTGGATTGGTCACTGCAGCATTGACATCCTGGTGGGAGTGAAATGCCATTATGCTTCTGTACTTGGGCTTACATGCACGTTAAAGAACTCAGTTGTCAGAGCATACTTGCAGCCCTTGACCTAAGCATTTCTCATAGCCCAGCTGTTGCTCTGAGAGGTCAACTTTCATCATTAAAAAAATTGCACAAGTTGATGTACATGATTTGTTATGCGAGATGAGTGTTGAAGATTGCTTAGAACAGTCAGTATTTGCTCCAATAACTGTGCTGCAAAAGGTGGATAGTGACTCATTACGAGTGGATCAAGATGACATTCTCGGATTGAAATGTGAGAAAAGCAGTATCTGAATGTGCCATTGCAGCAAGTTTGTTGTCAGATTTTGTGTCTTCGTCACATGATGGGCAATTCTCCAACTTGGAGATGTGTTTAGATATGCTGGATACTGAAAGAGAGACATGAAGGCTTGCTAGATTGGTGCATTGCACTTCTGGAATACCAAATATGTCAATTTCGCAATGAATAGCAATTTAATAAGCCACAGATGACTCCAAAAGTGAAAGGGAGATGGCAACACCAATACAAGATTCCTGCAACAGCTTCCTCTGATGTTACGGATTCTGAAAGCACCTGCTCACAACTGGTTAATTGTTTATAAATAAAGCATGCATGTATATGACAGTTCGTGTGACCAATTTTAATGGGCCTGTTTTCCAAGTGAAACTCTTAACTCCAAGAGATAATGTTATAAGTCTACTTCATCAATGAACTTAGTACCAGCATGTGCCTTGAAGACAAAATAGAAAGAATTCTTGAAGGAACGGAAACTTAGTGTTTGCTGCTGTCTTTTTCTTCTAGGGACAGTATGAAAGTGATGAAGGAATACATTCATCTGGTAGCCTAGCCAGCAGCTGTGGCTCACAGGAAAATGCAGCTAGCAATGTTTCAGACTCGAGCAAGAAGTCATCTGCTGAGGTATGTACTTTAATTCCTTGATTGCATGATATTGTCTCCAAGTGAATGTTTTTTATAGCTTGGTTAGGTTGTTTCCTGTGTAGAAGGTTGCAGTCTTTGTGGAAAATGTTTCTTGCCTGTAATAGTTTGCATTGGCGTGCCTGTGCAAATTTAGTAATACAGCCTATTCACCATTGGAGAAATTAGTGTGTGTGAGCTGAAGTGTGCACCTGCACACAAATGGATTCATGATTAGAAATAATAAACGCTGTGTTGTCAATTATTTCGAGAGCACTTTTGTCAATTGCGCCCAGGCTGAGTTCTGAAATATAAATTTTCAACGTTTCTCTGATGTTGAGCGCTTCATATAAGTGGGTGAATCTGTCGTTTTATAATTGCCACTTTCATAGTGTAAGTGTATTAACTGTAATCGGTAATCTCTGCTACTGCCTTTAAAGGGGCCCTGAAACGCTTTTTGAATATAGTAAAAAAAATATATATTGCCGATCTGTTAACGAGGCTCTTGTGAACATGTGAACCAGATATTATTGCATTGCATTCAGCATGGAATTTACGACCTTGTGTCAAAAGCAGTGTACAGTTGCTTGCTCTCATATCTGCAATGTCATCGAAAGCAGTTGGCCCATCAACGCTGTTGGCTGATTTCGTGATCGCGAAAACATCCTTAGTAAAACATAATTTCAAATTTTTGTTTTACTAAGGATTGCAGTTACAGGCACGTGGCAATATGTATATGTTTGCAATATCAAAAAGACCGAAACATCATGTCATCTTTGCACTGTGCATCGCTGCGTCTTCTACGCACAACCTCTGAGATGGCAGCGGCGGGCTGCGTAGCGTACTCTATGACGTCCGTCATGAGTTGCTGCGTCAAGCCCTGAACACTCAACCTTTGGCTGGGGCTTTGCCCTCATGGCTTCTCCGCTATGTAGCTTCCAGCGCGCTAGTGGAGACGTATCAGGTATCGGTGTAATAACTCCACTTATAGTTGAAGGATTCGAAAAACTTTTGCAGCATGAGATTTATCGGACGAAACACTTAAATAATGAAGCCATTCTATGATTAGCTAGAAAAGTGTTTCAGAGTCCTTTTAAGTATATAAAAAAATGGCAGCAGACATTCCTAGAAATTTTGTGGGTCTTAAATGTACCACAAGGGTAGAACAGCGCCATGTGTGCCTTTCTATCTTGTTCCCATCTTTTGCGCTGTGCTTGTGTTACGTTAAATACCACAGTGGGAGAGAGCCCTGAAGAGTGTTAATGGCAATGTTTAATGACTTTTAAACATGAGCAAAGGGCATAGCAGAGCAGAGGGCATGTTGAATGTGCTTACAAGGCACTTGCTGCTGCAGCAGACTAGAGCACCATGGTAGATAACAGATAGACAGCATTACAATTTGTTGCTTGCATTCAGCTATAGCTGTGCAGTGTGGTATCCAATGCTGTGTATGTTCTCGCACTGCTTCGCTGCTATGGTGCTTCATCCGTTTCACATGCTCATTGGGTCTACTAGAGTTCCTTCTTGTTTCCTAATGGAGCAATCAGTACCTTTATTTGCTGCCCTGATGCATCGCATTTGCAAACTTAGCGCTTACGAGTAGTAAAGCAAGATGCTAGATTGGCGACATGCACTTTAGTTCGGCATATATTCAGTTTTGTTTTCTATTAACCCTTTAGGGACGAGACAAAAAAATTATCGGAAGGAAATGTTTATTTTTCATGGAAATGTGCGAAATACACACAGAATTAGGATATTTAACGAAAAGAAAAACTATTTTGCGGAAACTTCTTTAGTAATAGGTTTGTTGTCTGTAAGCAACACCAGGCAGAATGCCAAAAGCAAGCTTTGCCCAAAATCACCTATGGCTTCGTTTGGAACTGGTGCAGACATTTCTCGGATGTAAAACAGAGGTGTGCATTGCATTTCCTTTACATTACCTGTGTGATACCACTGCAGCCAGGGATTTTTGCATAAGTCTTCCTCCTCTAACTGTGCTTTAAAAAAAAAAAAAGCGCGTCGAGCACCAAACTTCTGCTTTGGCCTCTGTTCCTGCTCTAATCGAACAAATGACGCTTGCTGCCTATCATTCAGTGTTGGCCGAAGATATTTAGCCAAGAACTCCATACTCAAAGCCGAAACCCAAAATTAAACATAATTTTTTTGTTTGTTACCTGTAGGCAACACTCGTCCATAAAGGGTTAATCTTTGTTGTGATAATAGGCAAGTAATTCAAGTTGTGGATTTGTGACAGTTGTGCTTGTTCTTTCTTGTGACCTTTATTATTGTTGTGGTAGATTATGCATGTCTATTTGGCGTGACTTTCTTTAGTAGTCAGCCATGACTATTGCCATTTGTTTTATATAGCAGGATGTACTTACAATGAAAACACTTATAAACGTCCAGTTACTTGAGCTCTAATTGTAGTTTTCGGTGCTATTAAACCAATCCGTCCCAGTGGCTAAGTGACTGACATTTTGCTGCTGAGCATTAGATCGTGGGTTTGATGCTCGGCCGCATTTACATGGGAGTGAAATTCAAAAATGCTCATGGCCTTATATTTGAGTACCCCAGGTTAAATACATTAAATGACTGCGCACTTGTTTGCACTGCATTAAATTCTGCGCACTTGTTCAGTTTTTCTTAAATTTATGCGCATTTGTTTGCTCTTACTTTTGTATTTCAAACCCCCCTACTGTAATGCCTTCGGGCGAATGTAGGTATTGAAATAAATAAATAAAATACCCAAAGTATGCAATATTAATCCGGAGCTCCCCTCTATGGCGTCCCTCAGAAACCACTGTACAGTTTCTGGATGTTTAACCCCCCCCCCCCCCCCCCTGTTTTCTTTTTCTGTTCAACCAAAGTGAGAATACTGGGGTAGAGAAGTCATTGCAGCCCTTTGATAACTTCTGGCAGCTTGCAAAGTGCAACAAGCACCACACTTGTGCAGTGACTGACTCGTACCTCTGGGCTGTTGCTTGTGTGAGGGCCCGCAGTGTTGAGCTTGTTTTTTGAGCAAAGGACATGCATGTGTGTAGAGTGCATTCTGGGATGGCCACCGAGGACTGGAAGGAGCAAGTGTTCTGGATTCTACTTCCACTACTGGCAGTGACGATGGTTTTGTGTCAAGCCTTGAGGACTCGTTTCAGGTGAGCGGCCTTGCCTGAGAGCCTGTCATACTCTGGGCCATTGATGCACTGAAATTTGTAAGTTAATGGTGCTGCAGTATTTTGCAGCCCACAGCTCATTACAAAAAAAGAAAAAAAAATGAATAAAAAAAGTAGTTATACATGGTGCTTCACATAATTAGAACCAGGTGGAATATATTATGTCGCAGACACATGTGACTGACAGCACATTGTTAGCAGTTGTCCTAAGTCAGATTAATCTTGTAATAAAACATGTAATGCTAAAATTTTACAATTCATAGGGGTGTGAGAGATTACATGAAAATTTCGCTTGTGAATTCAGAAACAGCTAGTCTAATTCTTCACAGTAGGTTACCTTTTACATAGTTCTCTTCAAAAAGCACTAAAGAAATTCTGTAAAATACAAAGAGACGGGACAAAAAGGAGCCGAGAGAAAAGTCACTGCACCCTTTAATTCCAGGACTGTAGCATGTTTTCAACTAACAGAGCATGGAGGAAGGAAAAGGGCTAGGAGGGAGCATTATGTCAAGCAGCCAGCCTCTGCAAGGCAACCTCCTCTGCTCGTTCTTTCTTTGGGGCCTTGTCTGCACATTGACTCTTTGGAAATAAAAGCCCTACCTAGTTGCTGGAACTTTCAAGACATTGTTTAGTTTCAGGTAGTCATTAGAGATTTCCTCGTCACAATTGGCCCTTGCCGCTCGCTCTCTGCACGTTCAGCAGCTAGAAATTACCATTCGCCTATCACATGATGAGGGCTTATTTCCCATGAGCCTTCCTTTGACTAAGCTTCAAAATTGTCGCATGACACTCCCTCCTAGTCTCTTTCCTTCCTCAACGTAACTAAGCCTGCATGTCGAAGTGCAGAAAAAAAGTGATAGGTCACATCCAGTGTTGGCCAGATGGCCAATGTCAGCAGCTTCCTTCTTAAGATGGAAAGTGTCTAATGGCAAATGCTGGCTGACACTGTTATTTCCTCTTTTGTAGCATAGCATAGTTCTTTTGGGAGCCATACGAACTGGGTAGCGTGCAAGCTTATGTCATTTCCCATATCTTGGGAGCTTTTGTTGCCCAGAGGAAAGAATGTAAGCACTCAATTTTTGCAGCCAACTACACGTTTTTCTGCTTTGTTTAACTGGCATGCAATAAGACAGTCGTTTGTCATTATCTCTTGATTATTAAAAAAAAAACATGCATGTGCATGTGCCCAGAAATATAAAGTGATGTGTAACAGTTCAGTCTTGTGAATACTGATTGCTTCTACTTTTTTGACAGGAACGCGAGTCCCAGCTACCTCACTCTTATGACAAGCTTTTCAACTCGCCCCTCTTCCATACATCTATGCCAACTTCTTGTGCCAGTGATAAAGAAAATGTTCCAAATACCGACAGCAACTTGACTGGCCATGTTCCTCAGTTGGCTTGCTCTTCTGCACAGGAGGTAAGGTTTTTGCATGGAATGTTTTTCTTGGATACCTGATGCTCTGAAAGCAAATACCAATCGGCCATAAATAATTGTGGTTGTGGAAGAGAGGCAACGCAGTTAACAGCAGCACATCAGATTTTAGACTTGTAAACTCCAAGTATTTTTTGGACAAAAATTATGCCCCAATTTGTGTACTGCGAACGGTGCTGAGGCACAATCTGACAGGAACAGCCACAGCATGCCTCGCCACTACAGTTGCTGCTCACCAGAAATGATATCTTGGGGAAAAAACACAGTCGCATCATTTTCCATTTTCCACCACACTAAGCCTAAAACAAGTGTTTAAACAAGGGCCGCGGTGCTCCTCTTATTGGATTGGTGGATTCAAATGAAGTTCATGTGGTGAAGGAAGCCGATTGGCAAGTGAGCTTCAACACATGCTTTTCATGCTGCGTTTTCTGGCTGTTGGAACCTGTCATTAACACGAACGTGCGTGCCTGCATCAAAATCTTTGCTTTACATACAGACACTTATGCACATTGTTCACAAGCAAAACATGTCATGTGGCTAGGCCTTAGAGGTTTGACGGGGTTGGATATGCAGCCCACAACGGCAATAGAGACTCTTTAGATTAGGGTATGGTAGAGGCTTGCATTCCACTTGCCCCCACAGGGGCATCTGCGTTAGCAGGTGTTTGGTGTGTTGCGACACCACGGACTCGAGCACGGGGGGGTCGGACCCTCCTGCGCCTAACCGTACGCGGCTTAGCCGTGTCCGGGAAAAAGGGGATCCTGGGGGTTGGGGAGCCAGTGCCAGGTGCTTGGACCTTTATGGCCCCTCAGCAAAGGCAATACACCCCTTTGGCCTCAGCTTCACATAGACGGCAACCCCGGACTGACGTGCCTGGGGGAAATCGGCAGTCGCCTTTTCCTGTCCTTCTCCAAGTGCTTTTGCTTTTTCTCTTCATCTTTCCTACCTCCTTCTTCCTTCATCTCTTTTCCCCTAATTTCCGGTGGCTAGGATTAACCTGGTGTGATCTATTTAACCTTGGGTATGTTAGATTAGGTTATAGTGGCAATGTACGGTTGGCGCATACCCCTTTTAACAGGCACTGTACCATCCCCTTGTTGGGCTTTGTGGTGGGTGGCTGGCATCGCTACCGAAGAAGCATGAACCTTTGTGGCCTCTGCTTCTTTCCCTGCACTACCTCATCGTTCTCTATCAAAAAGTGGATGGAACATTGAAACTCCCACCAAACATTTAATCTTGACCTCTGCCTCCAGTACGCTCCCTTGAAAACTCGAAACCGGATGTACAAAAATCCACGCAATGTCATACATTCCCAACCCTCGCTGATGCTTCAACTGTCAAAGATTTGATTATGGTTCACAAAGCTGCCGAGGCTGATTAACCTGCGCAAAATGTGCTTCACAAGATCATCGTTCCGACAACTGTACCATCTCGCCTCACTGTGCAAACTGCCAAGGGAACATGCCGCATACCTGGTGTGATGTATTTAACATTGGGTATGTTAGATTAGGTTATAGTGGCGATGTATAGTTGGCGCATACAACTCCCTTTTAACAGGCACTGTCTTGTCCATCTTGGGAAAAAAGAATAAGATATAATTGCATTGAAATTCAAAGAGAACTCATTGCAGCATAAACTTCGTTCCCAGAGTGCGTGGTATATGGTGGTGGTAGTAACTATGACAAGACTCTTCGTTACCACAGTCTACCCTTCACCGAGCTCTGCAGATGTACCTTACGTACTGTTGCTGGATAACGTGTTAGTGTCGCAAATTTCCTTGTGCTGGCAACAGTGACCTGAGACGCACCGTATGGCTCGCCTGCTTCTGAGCTGAATTCAAGTGGAATTATTACTTCACATATGCTTTCTGGGTTTCAAGATCAATCTTTGAACTGAATCGAAGCTCCATGGACCAAGGAACGAGCACGCTGCCCTTGACGCAGCAGTTGCACACAATAGATTCGTTCCGCAGCACAACACTTCAGCGCTCTGAACAGCGCTCTGCTCACGAATGTACATACGCACATACAAGGACGTACAAGGACTACCGATGGTACTATCTATAGTAACACCTATGTCAATATCGATGGTAACACTGTCGATAGCACTATCAATAATACTGTCAATAGTTTATTGATAGTAGTACTATCGACAGTGTTTTTACACAGCGATATTTTCAGAAAAACTATTGATGCTATCGATAGTCAAATTTACCGACAATTTTGCATCCCTACCCACAACACCAGTGAGTGTAGCCCATGAGTGGGCATCCAGGGCCTCGCTTCGGAGGAGGTGATGGACGCATGGCTTGGTGCATCGGCATTGCAGACGCCGAAGGAACTGCGCAGCTTTCTCGAGCGCGCCAGAAATGGCAAACCCCGCAAACTGATCTTTCCCTCTTAGACACACTGCACACAACACTTTCAATATGGACACACAGAATGTCAGGGTCTTCTCCGCAGTTTTGATGATTTAAATGAACTCTATATAAACTGACACCAAAGGTGCTGTGTGTCCAAGAAACACATTTAAAGCAGTCACAAACTTCCTACCGCAGTACGCTATTTTTCTAAAAGACCGCGGCGATGCTAATTCCCCGTCAGGTGGTGTAGTAATCATAGCTAATAGGAATTTAGCATGCCAGGCTTTAGAACTGTGAATGCCTCTTGAGGCGGTTACAGTTCAAGCCTTAGTGTTTTGAAAATAATTACGATCTCTTCTCTATACATACCACCTAGTTATCGGCTCCGTAGAACAGAACCTTACGAATTAATAGATGAACTTCCTGAGCCCTACGTAGGGTACTGGTTGCCAATTTTAGGGCACACAATACTTTTTGGGGAGATTCCTGGTGCGACGCAAGAGGCCGGTTAATCAATTTCTGTTCTCTTCAGGCCTGTTAAACAAGGAGCCAACATTTTATAGCCTTACGCATAACACACAGCTCCATAGATTCATGAACTCCCTGACGTTAGTGCCCCACTTCAATTGGAACGCGATTATGAACCCTTATGGCAGTGATAATTTTCTTATATGCCTCAAAATTACAAAGGAACGGGATCCTCCACCACACGCCCCTCGATGGAAAGTAACATCTGCAGATTGGGAAATGTTTAAGCAAATGACCTACCGTATTTACTCGAATCTAATGCGCACTTTTTTTCCGATAAAACGGGTCCAAAAATTGCCTGCGCATTAGAATCGAGTACGACCCTAAATTTGCGCTACCATATCGCCGTCGGCATTTCAATATGACCGCCTCCTACACACTTCGAGCCTAGCTCTCGTAGCTATGTGCTGTAGTACGTGTGCTTAGGCATTAGTCTACCAATTTAGTTAAACAGCGAATGTTTACAACTTTATACGACCGATAAAACTACTATCCTTACTTCGTATAGCTGTCTGCTAATTTGCTGACGCAATCGATGCTTTGCCTTTTGGGCGAAACTGGGACTTTTTTGTTCACCGCAACTTTAGTGTATTGGGAGTAAATCTTGAGCGATAGTTGTATTTCTGTATGAAAGCATGAGGTGCGTGGTACTGTTAAGGATTTTTTTTCCTCTCTTGTGGTCACAGAAAACGGGTGCGCGTTACAATCGGGGGCGCGTTACAATCGAGTAAATACGGTATCTGCCTCAAAATGCTCTGAATGATTTTAGTATAAATGATGCAGTTGCCTATTTTGCTGCTTTTATAATTGATGGTGCATTAGAATGTATTCCACAAACGAAGGGCGCTCCAAAGAAACAGTGCCTACCATGGTGGAATGAAGACTGTAGGAATGCACATAAACAAAACAAAGCCTGGGGTCTACTACGAAAGTCCCCCATGGCAGAAAACCTTGTAAATTTCAAGCATATCAAGTCGCAAGGAAGATGAACGCAACGTATCTCAAGAATCGAAAACTGGGAAAAATTATTTCAAGTATGAACTCTTATGCGCAAGAAGCAAAAGTATAGAACAGGCTAAGAAAATTATTAGATTGGCAGTCTTACTTTCTTCCTTTAGTGGATGATCAAGGTAATAGTCTTGAAGAACAAGCCAACACTCTTGGACAACATTTTGAGTGTGTATCTAGTTAAATACATTACTCTGAAGCTTTTCTGAAGCACAAGAAAATAGCAGAAAGTACGGTACTGAATCGCTGGTGTAGTGGACAACATTCCCTTTGGTGTAGCCGAGTCCAGAGCCTCCTTGAATACCTGTGAGACACCTGCACCAGGATCTGATAGAATTATCTACGTCATGCTAAAACATCTTCACCCTGACACTGAGATAGTACTGTTATCTCTTTTCAATACAATCTGGGCAGCAGGATACATTCCATTAGCTTGGAAAGAGGCTATTGTAGTCTCCCTTTTGAAGCAAGGGAAAGATCCTCTGTGGCAAGTTTCCGGCCTATAGCGCTAACAAGCTGTGTCTTTCTCGATCAAATAAATTGCTGGATCCATATCCATGTGGTTTTAGAGAGGGCTGTTCTACAACAGATCATCTAGTAAGGATGGAGGCACGCACTTGTGACACTTTCATTCAGTTTTTTCTCTCCGTGTTGCTTGATATACAAAAGGCTTATGACACTACCTTGTGCTTTGGAATTTTGCGAGACCTCTCCGAAATTGGTATCCAAGGCAACATGCTTAATGTAATAGAAAGTTATTTATCGCACCGCACCTTCCGTGTCAGAGTTGGCAATAGTCTATCCAGGTCATTTATCCAGGAAACTGGAGTGTACCACAGGGTGGACTGCTTAGTTCCACTGTTTTTATTGTAAAAATGAATTCTTTACTCTCATTCATTCAACGAAGTTTCTTCTATTTCACTTATGTTTATGACGTGCAGATAGGATTCAAATCTTGCAATCTCACCGCTCTCTGCACGCGACAGGTTCAACTTGGTCTCAGTAAAGTGTCAAAGTGGGCGACTGCGAATGTATTTAGGCTAAATACTCTTAAAAGCTCCTGCATCCTTTTCTCCAGAAATAGAGGCCTGGTCCAAGATCCTGATATTGAGCTGCATGGACAGCACCTACGTGTAAACACGGAACACAAATTTTTAGGCATCATACTAAATCCGAAACTAACGTTTATTTCCTACTTAAAATATATTACGAACAAATGCCTAAGAACTATGAATGTTCTAAAATTTTTATCACACACGATGTGGGGTAGTGACAGGAAGTGCTTCATGAATCTGTACAAAAGTCTGCTAGTCCAAGTGCCTTGAAGATACTTGACCCTGTTCACCATCTAGGTATCTGCTTGGTGATTGGTGCCTTTAGGACAAGTCCTGTAGAAAGTCTCTATATAGAATCTAATGAATGGTCACTCCATCTTCAGAGGTCTTACTGTAGTTTCATGTATTTACTCAAAATACATCCCACTTATTCATCCCACAAGTACATCCCACTTATTCAACCATAAACAATATGACCAGTGCCATCCTGTCCTGCAACCGACCTGCCATGAGAGCCCTTCTCTTTACACGTGAGGAACCTTAGTGACGAAATGAGTGTTCCACTCCTTGAACATCACCTAGTGACTCCAACGAAGCCATTACCACTGTGGCAGTGGCAGCACACAGATGTGACTTGTCTTTTGTAGACATTACAAAGCATGCCCCAGACACTTACATTCAAATGCACTTCTTAGAACTTAGGCAAAATATTTGTGCCCAGTATTCTACACGGACGCATCAAAGTTGCATGCCGGTGTTTCTTGTGCAGCGATGGGCCCATCATTCATGGAATCCGTTTCTCTGCACCCGGAAACAAGTATTTTTACGGCTGAGGCCTATGCACAACTCTCAACTGTAAAGTACATCAACAATCAACAATATCCAGCTTCAGAAGGCAGTTATTTATACTGACTCTTTAAGCGTTATTAAAGCTCTATCATCATTACAGAAACATAAGAATCCTGTAATCATTGAGCTTTACTCAGCACTGTACAAATCTTGCACTACCCCAACATATCGTAATATACTGGGTTCCTAGACATAAGACGCATTGAAGTCAACATGCTTGCTGACAAACTGGCTACATCCACAGGATCAAAAGCTAACAACCCTTCCAGCACTGTCCCTGCCCTAGATCTGAAACCATTACAAAAAAGAACTCGGGTGCTATTGGCAACGCTTATGGGACGCAAAATTCTCTAACAAGCTCCGCTTAATAAATCCGCATTTAGTAAGTTGGCCACCAATAGCAAAAACACTACAAACTGAGGTCACTTTCTGTTGACTCAAATAGGCCACACGTATGGCACACACGCTTATGTGTTAACCAGCGGGGTGATCCTTTTGTCTGTGGGAAATGTGGCGAGACGCTAACTGTTCTCCAAGTCTTGCTTGATTGTTGTGAAGTAGAGGTCAAAGAAAAAAAGTGCTTTCCTCTAGCATACAGGCAGCCATATCCCATTACACCCCGGATTGTTTCTTGTGAAAGATCCACTCTTTGACGTGAAATCAGTTTTAGATTTTTTAAATCGTGTTCGTGTATTAGATGTTATACACCCAAGTGATCCATAGCACGGCCTCCTAATAGAGGCCTCTGTTGCAGCAGTGGTATCTATGGCACACGCCTCCAGGCCCTTGAGTACAAGGGCCCTGGTGAGGCAGTAGTGTTGCATGAAAAATTATTAATTGAATATTTTAAGTTTATGCGTCATTTATATACACAAGCCACCTCACTCTTGTCATTACCATAGTTTTATTGCAAGCATTGCAATTTTAAGCCTCTATACAGCCACGTTATATCTAGCCACCGCTATTCATCAATCCATCGATTGCTCAATACCATTTCTTGGCGCTCTTTGGCCACACCTGGCCCTTGCACCATTACACACTATACATCATCATCATCATCCATTCCACTTGCGTACATGAGCTGCTTGGGTCCGAGCAAAACTGAAGCTAACTTTGTGTTCTTAGGTATGCAAGCTGCTTGCATCCCCTAATCTAAAACTCTTCGTAGTAAACCCTGTCTGGTATAGTCCCTGACAAGCAAAATGTATGTCTGCATTTTAAGATGTGCCCTGTGTGTCTGCTGGGGCAGTGTCTGCCATGGCCCAAAGCACTCTTGTGGGTTGAATGACATTATTGCAGTGCACCGAGAGTACCCTAATGTGCGAAGTCTGTCCCAAAAGTTAGTGCAATACATTTGAAGTTTGAAGTTTATTATTATTTTGACAATACAAGATTGTCATGGCGCCGGCGCAAAAGGCGAGACTATGCACGCCTGACTAGGCTCCTGGCGCCACGAGACATTTAGACAAATTCATTTCACAACCTTTCAACTACATAAACATGGTCACATTCAAGGTATTCCCCATTAGACGCACTAAGCAACCTTGGAAGTCCGCTTCTGTTAAGCACTTCTAGCAGCGATGTTGTTTGCTGTTGAATTGTTGTCACATCCCCAAAAAGCTCGGTTTTTAATTGGGGAACAAAAAAAAAGTCACAGGGGGATAATGCCGCAACCACGTCATGTGCAAAAATTTACAAAAATTCACGACGACTTGACTCGTCATCGTTACTAGAGGATACTTGTTGTGATGGCAAATTATCTCGTCATGGCCAGTTAAGGGGTTAATAATAATATGCTGTCATCTCTGGTGAAATCCTCTCCGTGCTGCCAGCGTGAAATTCCATGGCGCCATCTGGTGAGCAAAACTCAAAACACTTTTGTGACTGTCGGTGGCGTTTTAGGCCTAACAGCGTCAAAACAAGCAACTGATCACAATGACAAGACAACGCTGATACTTTTTCCTGAGCTTGAGATGAAACGAACTGATGGCTGATACAATTTATTCTTTTGCTGTCACGGCAAAGAGCAAGTTGCAAGAGCGAATTCAGATTGAAGCGGGAAGACTAGTTGCTGCCGTGTTGATGTGCAATCGCACTGTCCCCGGTGGAAGTCGCCACATAAACTTCTGGGCGACAAACGAAGTTTTCTGGCTGGCCGAAAACTGATTACGGCGACAAGCGACAGTGATGCCCTCTGCGATGGCAAAACCTGTCGCTCGTTACCATCGCGTCTTGCTTTCACTGGAACATTGCGTGCATATCGTTGCGCCTTACGTCGGACAGGTACGGAGGGTGTTCCAACACAGTGATGGTATTACATGCCAAAAATTCATGCACTATCAATGCAGAGCACACAAGGGCATTATTGTGGGGCAGTATCCAGTGCCCCTCCTTAGACAAATTTGCTCACTCATGACGCACAGCATCTTGCAGATGCTTCAGGACCTCAACTTAGAAAGCTGCATTGACAGTTTGACCTTCAGGTACAAATTCATGGTGTGCAATTTTCTGGAGGTCGAAAAACACAATCAACATAGCTTTGATTTTTGCTTTATTCTTCCACACTGGACCCAGTTTAGCACAGTTCTTACCTTTAGGGCATCGTTTCCTTAGGCTTTTTGCAACATTAAATCAATTTCTATTCCATTCTTGGGCAATTTCACAAGAAATTTTATATTCATTGCTTGTTCTCTCAGTTTGCAGTTCTCCATTTCAAGAAAGACTAAAAATGGGTTGCACAAAAAGTGCACGCATTAAATTCTGCTTTGTCATAAATCAGTTTGGCTTGTATTAGAGGTTAATTGGGTCTTCTTGAGTGGACAGAGAACAAGAGAGCGGCACTGCTATGCTGTTACTTTTTTGCTGACTCACTGCATGAACTTTTGGGACAGACTTTGTATTATCAAATGCTCTGCTCGAATTTGATTCGTAATGGCTAACTTCACCCCTCCTTGTACTTTTATTTACTCAGCTTACCGTTGCTCAGCATCTAGAAATGACCCTTTCTTGCTTACATGATGACTTGCCGCGGTAGCCTAGTGGCCCTGGCGTCCTGCTGCTGAGCACAAGGTCGTGGGTTCGACTCTCGGCCGCCACGGTCGCATTCTGATGGGGGCAATGAGCAACAACACTTGTATACTTAGATTTAGGTGCATATTAAAGAACCCCCAATTGGTCAAAATTAATTGGGAGTCCCCCACCTCGGCGTGCCTCATGATCGGGTCATGGTTCCGGCACACAATACCCCTTTTTTAACATGTCAGTCATGTTTTCATTTACAGTCGCTTTGAAAGAGCCACTTTGTAAAATGACTGTTTCTTTCTTACTATAATGTAATTTCTAATTTAGGAAGGAAAAATGAAATTTTATACACTTGTTTGTTGAAAAATGCAGCGTAAAGTGCAAAAAACACTTCGCATGTAAAAGCTGACTATTGACTTCTATTGGCATATTGACTTCGCATGCCCAGTACCAGGGCTGGGCAAAGATGCTTTGAAATTGTATCATGATACAGATACAAGTACAAGACACTGAGGCAATAAGTATTTGAGATACAGATACAAAATACTAGTTGATTAATTGTATCTGATACGATACACGCTATTTGTATTTTAATATGCTTCAATACATTAGTTAATTTATCATAGGCCCATTGTAAATACCTCTGCAAGTTTACAAAAGCTGGCTGGCAAATTTTTTTATTCCTGCCATCAGATCTCGTCCATCTCATATTTTTTATTAACTCGTAACCGTTGTTCTAGCAAGGTACTATACCGCGGTTCCTCAACACTCTGTATTGGTCTGTGAAAACATTATTCACGGCCAATATTTTCGAGTGTTCACTACAGGAGAAACAATCGCTTTTGCAAGATTTCGCGTGATTCGGCACCGGATGTGTTGGCATCTACAGCCAACAGCGCTCCCCACACACTGCCAAGCATGCCATTTAGGCATTGTGCCAGTTATGCAGTCGCCTCCAACGTCGATGTGCTGGGTGCCGTGTGAAAGTGAAAGTTCATGAAAGTGATCATATCCCCGATGGTGCTCGCTCAAATTCTCCTCAGATAAATGGAAAGACTGTTTAAACAGCTAGCTACTATAAAGTGAGTCAACGCGTTGTTTTTCCGTAGGTCTGTTGACAAATACAATTTCGTAGTTGCCCCATCTCAAGCTTCTGATTATGCATTAAATACGTTTGCACGTATTCCAAAGACATAACAATAATACGAGAGTCCTGGGGCCGTATAACGTAAAACTCTTGCAAACTCTCCATGACGTCAAGTTAAGTAACCACTGACGCAAGCATTGTGCGGTGCTGAGCACAAGGTCACGGGATCGAATCCCGGCCACGGTGGCCGCATTTTGATAAGGGCGAAATGCAGAAAACACCCATGTGCTTAGATTTAGGTGCATGTTAAATAACTTCAGATGGTCCAAATTAATCCAGAGTCCCCCACTACAGCGTGCCTCATAATCAGATGGTGGTTTTGGCACGTAAAACCTGTGGGGATCGAGGTGCCTTCCCGCACCTCGTCCCCCAGCTCTCGTGTGGCGCTTAGCTCGATCTCCGGGAACCGCCGCCGTAACGGCAACATGGCGGACACAGCTAGCGCGCCGGACCTACTTTCCCGTGCAAACCGTGCTTCCCCGCCTCCCCCCGGGATTGAACTTGCCTCGCACGAACATGTCACCGGGACGTGCCCTGATTGGCCTCCCACGCGGCGGCCCCCGGGCACCCTCTCCACCCGAGCTCTCGTCCGCTGAGCGCTTCCTTGCCGCGGCAGATGCTCACAGGCCCGCAACGAGGTTACACGAGACCTTTGTTCTCGCGACTCCTCGTTCTCGCGCTTGGCAGACCTTTACCCGGTTAGCTCTAGTGCAGCGGTCGTGCGTACTTGATCGGTCTTGCGGTGAGCCTTGGCACGTAAGTGCCGTGACTGTCGCACTGTGCTGTATCTTGGGTGAATAAACCAGTGTTTGTTGGCGATCTGACTCCGGAGCCTTCTCTGCACCGTGTCGGAGAGTCGACGAACCCTGCCGTAGCGCCTTTGTGCGTTGCGGAGTGGAGGAGCGTCATACCGTTTCCTGACCGTCACTCGTAGGGTAAGCCCTGTGCAAACCCATCTCCACAAACCCCATAATTTTTAAGCATTGTGTGGTGATGCGCCGCGTTGTTTGAACAGCACAATCAAACACACTCCTCGTTTATAATAGGTCACTTTTGTTTGCTTTGAAAGCAAATAGCATTGCCTACCTTGACAGGTTTTTCTTATCTTATTGGCTGAAAAGAGGCGAGGAGTGCGCTGAAGTAGGGAGGGGTTCGGTAGGTTCGCTAGCACCGTGAAAGTAGATAACGCAATGAAGAGTAGTGCTGGCATCTACAATTGGTTCACTTCCCCTTGCTTAGCTTGCGGTGTGCCTGGTCAAAAATCGCGGTGGGGTGCGATGGAAGGTTGAAAATGCCGTTATTAAACGGATCCTCAGTGAAGAAGAGCTGGCAGTGCAATTTAATATACATGCCTAAAGGTCTTGCGAACAATATACTGCCAGGGAAATGTGCCAGGAAATGTACGCAGGAAAATGTGTAAACGTTGCGAGCTGCGTAAATGGAGTAAAACTGCTCTGGTATTTAGTGCCTGGTTTTGAGTCTTCGAATTTAAGTGCTCTTCCAAATAATCTTTCCGCACTCTGTAAAATCGAATGTTGTCATCTGAACAGCAATCTTTTCAGGACATATATTCAATGCCTCTTTACCGAAACTCGTCCTACGTGCAAAGTTGTATTAAAAGGGTGTGCAGTATGCAAGTGCTTGTCAGCTTGAATATTGCAATTATGATATACCCTCTATGTCAAGCATTTGAAAATATAATTCGTCAATTTTAATTATTCATGTTGACTGTACAATTTGAAACTTGAGCTAATTGGTCATATCTTAAGAATAAGTCATATTCAGTTTCAATTAAACTCGTTTCTCGTTTTGGACATAATAGCACTGCACAGTATGCTATATTCCCAAGAAAATAGATGCCCCCCCCATTCGTTAAAGTTAGAAAGTGCAGAGTTTCTTGGCTGCACCGTGTTGACGCATTGTTATATTCCTGGTCGTGAATAACGCTTCCTGTGATTCTGGGCGGCTTCATGGATTTTGCAATTTGTGTATCTTGTATCTGTCAAGATACATTATACTTCAATCGATGTATCGAAAATGTAGATACTGATACCCATCTTGTCGGATGTATCATGATACAAACACAAGATACCCAAAGAGTATCTTAAGATAGTAGCTATACTGCCCAGCCCTGCCCAGTGCTCAAGAATGCATCAAGTGTGTGGTGCGATATTATTAGGTTTGAGCTTTGTTTCTCATATAGATTACTAAAGGGCACTCTGCTCAAGTTATTCAACCATGGTGGGAATTGAGTAGTGTGTGTGGATTTTTCTACACATTGGGCGTGCCTTTTTTTTTTTTTTTTTTTGTCGCAAAAGCATCTATTTTCTTTAGGTTCAGTACTGTTGTTTGTTTGCCACCAATGTTATGTAAAATCTGAATGGCAACACTGTTAGGAAATTGTGCTTGGTATTCTAAAGGACACTTCTTTGTCCACTCCTGAAAACTCTGGAAAACGGCTGAATTGTCCCACTTTTTATCTACCTACCAGCCTACCTTTATGGTATCTAAATTATGGACATAGTACAATCATTGATATATTTATTGGAGAACGAGGTTCCAGAGTGACCCAATCGTGAGACCTCATAAGCAATGTACTCAAATGTGGTGAGCAGCAGAAAGTGCAAAAATTTACAGTCGCCTTTCGTTTGTTCGATCCTGACAGGGCCATCAGAATTTAATTATCCAGCAGGCTGAATTAAAAGAGGCATAAAAAATGTTCGAACATGCCACTGTTATATTCCTTGCCGCTATTTGCTGACTTCCAGTGATTGTGGGCGTCTTCATGGATTTTGCAGTTTGTGTATCTTGTATCTTAAGATACAAGATACACATTCTAATTTATAATGCATCCCCAAAGAAATCTGCATGTAGTTTTATTGGTTCATAGTGCAAAACAATGTGCACCCAAATCTAATGCGCTCCAACTTTTTTGTAAATGGCACTTTTACCGTAAGGCAAAGCATTGGAAAGTGTTAACATATTTAGCATTGCGCTTGAGCTCTTCGGACTCTATTAGTGTACTTGCACAATTCTAGGACGCACCCCATTTTCGCGGGCTTAAAGTGAGAAAATAAAGGTGCACCTGAATATAACATGCGCCTGAATGTAACATGCGCCCAGTTTATAAATAAAAAAATATAGCATGTCCCCACGATCGCGATCAGAAAAAACGAGACGTGCAGAATTTATCTTTACAGAAGGGAAAGTTATTTTTTAAAATTATATTTTGTAACGAATGCAGCGTATTGTTGTCACCATTTGCACTTCATTGGCCACAGATACCAAGCATACAAGGCGGTTTTCTCGAGTGATCACTTTTTGAGGGACTATCACTTTACCAGATTTTACGTGGCTGCATTGGACTTGTGATAAAGGAAGCTGTTGTAGATGATGAAAACTACTTAGGAGCAAAGTTAGCTTGAACTCCTGCACATCAATGTTGCTACAGCCTCTGGATGTTGCAGCCACCGTGGCCAAACCACTTTTTACTTTTTATTTATTTATTTATTTTATATATTAAATGCGTGACCACAACCAGCCTGCACCTTTGGTGTGGTGCACTACAGTACACATTGAATGGTGTATGTAGCAGCAGAAAACCATAACAAACACACACAAAAAGGCATAATAAACACAGTGTGTGGAGCAAAACAAAGTGAAAGACAATGACAGCATTTAAATGGGAAAGGCCGAATGCACATGAACCATACATATACACATTCAAAGACATACACATACATATACATACCTGCCAAGTCTCCCGCTACTCCCCGATTTGGACCATTTCTTCCGGTTGTACGGTTGACAGGAAAATTTCCCGGAAATTGCAGTTGTGTTCTATTTCTATCCGTGTCCAGCGCTTTGTCAGGCCACATCAGCAAGAGAATCCAACCTAATCCAATCCAGTTGGAAGTTCATCGCGCAAAACATAAAGTAGTACGGAAGCCCTTTACTTGCGCCATTTAATTAACCGCAGAGCCAACGTTACTAGACTAGTCTAGTAATGTTGTGCAGAGCCGCTCTGGCATTGCATAGGCATATGGTCAGTCATGGATTTAAAAGCAAGGAGCGCTAGTGCAAAAATTATGATCAAGTATTTTTAATGTAATGCTCAGCCGAAGTGACGCTGGGTATATTGTGGATATCACAGAGCAATACAGAGTGTGAGCGGCAATTTAACATTGTGAAAAATACGGGAACACCCGTGTGGCTGTCCATTGGGTGCATGTTAAAGAACCCCAGGTGGTCCAAATGAATCCGGAGTCCCCCACTACGGCGTGCCTCATAATCAGATGGTGGTTGTGGGACGTAAGACCAGAGAATTTAATTGAATTTTAAAGAATTTCTGAAGGCAAAATTAGCAACAAACAGATGCTTGCAAAAGTGACACCTTGATGTTCATGTGGTCATTTGTAAATCTGTAAATAAATGTCAGTACGTTGGGGGGGGGGGGGGGGGAGTAACCGACTGACCCCCCCCCATTGGTCGGAAGATCTCCCTGGTTTGGTTTCTCCGAACTTGGCAGGTATGCATATAAACTAAAGATAAGTAAATGAAAGGACGGAGCAAAGAATGGTAGAGAAAAGGTACAGAGGTGATAGAGAGGTTGCACATTGCTCAACACAGAGCTTGACCATGTAACTCAACACAGGGATGAGCCACATTGTTCATAAGTCTCAGAGAAGTGTTTGAATGGCATGAATATACCATATATACTCATGTATATATTGACAAATTTTGACTTTAGTCCTCAAAATTTAATTTTCTTTTTCTCCCACGTAATAAATGCACCCGGAACTTGCTGCCGTGAAGTAGGAAACAGTACGATTCGACGTCTGATATGGCATCCAGCGGGTACGATTGTAGCAACTGCACATTGCGGCCGCGCACGGCCCTATCTTGAAAGCAATCTGCGTCGGGGGCTGAGTCTAGGTGCGACAGCAGCTTATACCTTTTTGCTTCTTAATCGCCACTCAGTTTGCGTTGAAGCGATACAGAGCACGAAGGTCACTTCGCTCACTGCTGCTGCCGCGCTTCCTCACACCAGCATTTCTACAGTGAGTGTCCATGGTCATCGAGTGTGATTGGTTCATGTTTGCCTGTGCGTGCTGACACTGTGATGGTTCAATTACTTTGCAAGTTTATACAGCCGATAAAACTACTATCCTTACTTCGTATAGATGTCGACGCATTTGCTATCGCAATCGATGCTTCGCCTTTCAGGCGAAACTGACTTTTTTAGAAGTGGCCGGGGGAAAAAGATCGCTCAAAATTTTACCCCGTATAATAAACGCACCCCCCAACTTTGTGCATATTTTTCGGGAAAAAGGTGCGTTCATTATGTGAGTAAATATGGTGTCTAAATTGCCCATGTCCAGGAGGTTGTACTATCAGCGTCAAATGAAACTTGAACAGCGGAGCGCGTGGCCCAAGCATAAGTGAAGATATAGTGCGCGCTGTCCAGTCATCACCATTGACAGGCGCGCATATCCGGTTTGGCCGCACTGCGCTCGGCCTGCCCATGCAGGCCACCGTCGTGGCTGCCAGCAATACCGCGCTGCCCAGTTTTGCCATCAAAAGAATGAATGCGGCGTACCAGCGGCAAACTGCACGAGCGAATGTATCTCTAATGATGACGGTGCAAACTGCACCACGTGCACCGCTGTTTGCGTTTCATTTGACGCCGATAACACTTATGGTTTCGACGAACCATGCGACAATACTTGCCGTAAACTGCAATATTTTAGCTTCTGTTTTGATTTAGTTTTCTTTTCAAATATAAGAACCAGAACAGAAATGAAAATATCTCGCGCAGCGTCCAAACCGAATGTGTGCGCCTGTCAATGGCGATGACTGGACGGTGCGCATTACACCTTCAGTTATGCTTGCGCCATGCTGTCCGCTGTTCAAGTTTCATTTGACGCTGATAGTACATGATTTGCCAGCGGTTCAATGGACTCTTGAGGAGGGTGTTGGGTAGCGCCATTCGGTAGGCTCATTAAATACTATAATGACCATTATGCTTGATTGGTGATTGGGGTGAAGGCAGAATAAATCTGAATGACTGAACTTGGCCATTCGGATCTATTGGTGGTGTTTGATGTCTTACTGATGCATTCCACTGTGCTTTCCATGCAGGCAGCTGCTGCTACACCTGGTACATTTGGCTTGCTGGAGCATCCTGCCAATTCATTGCTCGGCGTATGTCTCCAAAGCAGTGCTTTCAAACGCCCGGTGTCACCAGGGGACCAATTATCCCCCCCATTGCAGAAGCGCAGCAAGGGCAGTCTTTTGCAGAGAGTCACCAGCTACACTGAGGTATCGTTAATGCTGTCATGTGACTGCTGCTTCTTTTTTAAATGTGACATGTATGCTATGTGTACTGCCTGTGGCAGTGAAGATGACTGAATAACTTACCGGCCTTTTCAAAAACTTTTCTTTTTTTAAATCCGTGACAATTGTGGGTAGTTGCTGCAGTACTTGACTATTCAGGCTTTAGGAAAGTATTGTGCTAACGGCTGTTCATTATTTGAAACCTATTCGAAAATTATTCGATTTGATTCATTTCTGGCACTATTCGATTTGTATTCAATTCGGTCTCAAAAATTGCTATTCGCGCACCCCTGTTTATAGCTTTGTGCTACTTTCTAGTGGATGTTAACTTTTTCTTTGAAAAATATAATGCAGTAGAATGTCGTTCATACGTTTTGAGAAAAGAAAATGTGAGAAAAAGAAATGCATAAACAGGAAGACGTGCGACCCAAAGTCGCTAAAAATTTGGTAGACTCAACTGTAGTTCAGATCTATGTAATGTGAAGCAATGCACGAGTCTTGAGCTGGTGATGTCCTTGCAACCTGAGATGCACATTGTTTTCCTATTGCGTAGTGTTTAAGACGGCGATGCGAAAGTGAAACAAGATCACGCTGGTGGGCAATGCCGGAATACGATGCTGCCAAAGCAAAATGTGACGCTCACTTCGCGCCGTCTGCAGCAGGGAATGGTTGTGCTTATTAAAGATGGCACTATGCCACATATGCTGTGAAACGGATAGGTGAAGATGCTTATCACAATATGATTTGTGGCAATAGCTGTAAATGCGACGTGCAACAATCAGCGAAGAGATTTCCTGATGCCGAAAGAGGAAACTGAGTGCATGCTGGCATGTTCACATGGCATGGGCAGGCGAGTACTGCGGGGAAGCCACCGTGACAAGCGCCTACTGCTCTTGATTGCATGCGCCTCACACTTTTTCTTGTTTACATGGGATCTAGCGCCCGGGAACGTATTAACCAGTAAAAAATAAGTGTGACTCTATTGGGTCACTTTTTGCACTCTTGATCATGAACATCGGCGCCAGGAAATCATACGAAACCAGATTGTATCAACAAGGATCAACAATAAAAACAGTTCTTCTGAAACCACCACCTTTCGTCAAAATTCAGCTTTTCTGTACGAAATAAGCTAAAGTTCAAGTCCACTGTAGCATTCTGCATGAAGTTTAATCCCAGAAAACTGCCCACAATTATGTCCATACTCTATTGATGGTGGACAAACAATTGAGGAAAGAGCTCAGCTTCATAAGTGCCACACTGTTTCCAGTGAGTGGGCATTTCTAAATGTTTACTGTGCTTATGTATTGTGCCTTCTTTAATTCTAAATTCCTTCAAGGCAATAGCTATGGACTTTTTCAAATTTTGTGCCTTAGTTGCAACTGCCAACTGCATAGCACTGCCTATTTTTACCCACTCAATCCAGTCGTATGAGTAGCTTTGCTGTTCTGCCATGGTAGGCAAAAACAAACTGGACTCGTAAGACCTTATCAGCTTCAGTCAATTTTAGTGATGTTTCACCCATGTGCAAGCACAAAAATGTGACTGTTTTCTTGTACGATTTCTACATGAAGAAAATGGCAGCCATTTGCTTAACTGTTGCAGGCTCTCAGTGGCTGTTCAGTGTGGGCTTTTCAGGTGTATCCCAGTGACCGTCTAGTTGAGCATGGTCAGCATTCTCATAGTTGTTGGAAACATGAGATTGTAGATCTTGCATGAGCCACGTCGAAAGAGGTGGTGTTGCCGCCATTGCTTTGAACAAGGCTATATGACAAGTGCCTAGGGTATGCTCTGCCACACATCAGTGCTTGTATTCATTGTCAGTATCATGAAGCCGCTTGGCAACACAGTCGATGGTTCTTGCACTAAATTGAAGTTTCTGAACAGTGGGTTACTTTTTGTATTTTGCCTAGGATGTTAAACTACACCCGAACGTCAACTGAAAACTGTACCCGAAGCAGAGTTTTCACCACAACTGAACCCAAATTGTCTGATGGATATCCCTTAAATGTGCCCGAGCCAGAAGCAAACCTGAACCCTATAAAAAAAAATACTGGTTATTGGTTCTTTGGGAATCAAAGTGCCTTCCCCCGCCTCATCCCCCAGCCTCGCGCATTGTGCTTAGCTTGATATCCTAGAACCGCCGCCGCAATGCCAACATGGCGGACTGCGGAGCTAATTTCCCGTGCAAACTATGCTTCTCCCTTCCTCCAATGACTCGAACTGCACAACCCCCGACGGTGAAGCAATCTCCGGATTACCAGCCTCGGGAGAGCACGTGTAGCTGGTGGACCCCATTGCCGCCGCTGGTATCGTTTTCAGCAGGCAAGAACTACTACAGGCACAGCAGAGTGATCCATTTGGTCGACAAATTATTGGTGGGATCAAAGAGCCGAGATCACAAGAGGAGCGGGGCAGCAAAGCCACCAGGCGCACATGGACAGGTGGTATTGCTGTTGACACCAAATGCGATGCAGCTGGTATTGTTGTGGGCTCATTGGATGCATATCAGCTTGTCACTGATGGAGTTCTCCTGCGTTATATAAGATCTGAGGAGGCTCCCCAGGAGTCCTTCAACCCGCCGTGGTTGCTCAATGGCTATGGTGTTGGGCTGCTGAGCACGAGGTCGCAGGATCGAATCCCGGCCACGGCGGCCGCATTTCGATGGGGGCGAAATGCGAAAACACCCGTGTACTTAGATTTAGGTGCACGTTAAAGAACCCCAGGTGGTCCAAATTTCCAGAGTCCCCCACTACGGCGTGCCTCATAATCAGAACTGGTTTTGGCACGTAAAACCCCATAATTTAATTTAATTTTTTAGGAGTCCTTCAAGGTGGTGATACCCCACGGTCTGAGGAAAGCCACCCTGAGCTATTTCCACGACTCGCAGTTTGCCGGACATGCGAATCGCCTTAAGACTTCCCATATGTTGTGCTGCTCTGCTACCTGACCAGACATAAAGTGGGACACTCCTCGCTACACCCTCTTGTGCCACGTGTGCCAATGTGTGAAGCCTTGTGCGGGCAAACCCACCGAGTTCATGCAGCCAATAGACAGCCAGCTACCCTACCTAGTCGCGGCCTGTGACATTGGAGAGTTTTAGAATAGGGGCCCTAGAGGTTTGGGGCCCCAAAGAACTTTGTGGATGTCGGCGTTGGGGCATGCAGGAGTGAAGAGCTTTAGAATAGGGCTTTGCATTTGCGAATAGCGTCTTGCGCTTGCAGCGCCACTACAGTGTCATAGAAAAACTATTATAAATATGAAAATAAACTATATCATTTTATGATAAGAACAGTAATTTTGACTTTTGCGGTTTTGCGTTTAATTACATTTGAGAGGTTATGCTATTAGCAGCAGGCGATTTGTTGCGCTTAATTTTGAGTAACCAACCTTACGTGCCTTCACCAGCCAAGCTAATTCACGTTAGGCCTATGAGCCATGAAATCGACAATCGAATTCGGAATGAGCGGCGTCTAATGAATCAATCTTCATTACACACGTTAGTTGAGAGAAAGCGATAACTGCATTCACTTCTCCTAGCTTATGAACTTCACGCGTTACCATGAATCAAGCCCAGTTTGGTACTCGGAGAGCCGTCGCTTCGTTGGGTGCCGCCATGTTTGTTGACGCAAAGCTTCTGGGGCAGCTTTTGGGGCTCCGGCTAAATCGGTGAAATAGCGTGCCCAACGCAAAACCCAAACGCTGTTTGCGTCTCCCGTATGCGCAGCGGTATCGACGCTATTTCTTTGGGGCCCCTATAATTTCTAAAACTCTCCATTATGAGGCCCTTTCCCAGAAGTCAACGAAGCTATGTTTTTCTCCTGGCTGTCACAGATGACTTCACGAAATGGGTTGAACTTTTCCCCTTTCGGGAGTTAGCACGCGCAGTTAGTTAGCGTTGTGCTTAGCACGCGCTATCTGGGACATGTTGACCGAGGTCTTTAACAGCTTCGGCTTCCTTGTGGAGATAACAGACAACGCGTCCTACTTCATGGTCAAGGTGTTCATGGATGTGTGTGCCCCCTTTGGCATTAAGCACCGCAAGACAACCATGTATCACCCTCAGGCCATCCCAACAGAGCGGATTAACCAGAACCTCAAGCTCTTGCTTGCAGCTTTGCCCGGCAACACAGAGATGGGGATGTATGTCTATATGAGATGGGCTTCTCCTTGCAGTCCACGGTCAACTGTTCGTCTGGGTAAACACCCGCTTTCCTCACCTTTGGGAGAGCTGACAAACCTCGTGGACCGCATTCTGCAGACCAGCAGTAGGGCATGCGCCACGAAAGCCGTCCTTTCCGGCTACGCGGTGGAACTGCGCTCACGGCCCTTAACCTGGCCGGTTCCAACCTGGCAAAAGCGCGAGCTGGACAGAAAGCTCAAAACGACATCAACATTGGTCACATCGAGACGTGCACTATGATGTTGGCGATCTCGTCCTCGGACACAACCATGTCTTGAGTGACGCTGCCAAAGGCGTCTCTGCCTCCCCGTCAGCCAAACAGTAAGGCCGATACCTAGTAGAGACTTAATGTCCCCTCTGGTATAGAAGCTGGCCAACTCCCAAGGGAGACCATTCGGCGGCCCAGATCACGTCTCGGACCCCAAACCTTTCGTTGCCAGGAGCAGCGACTGGGGAGAGGGGGAGGCAGTCGATGAACTGCAGGCAAACTCTGGCCCCTGGCCGAAGGCAGTCACTTCGACTACCACTGCAAACCTGGCTGCTAGTCATCCATGCCAGCCGGTCCAGTCAACACCTAAATCTGGGAGCCCAGTGACTTTCATGGTGGCTGCTGCACGAAAACGGCCGCCAGGCCTTGCACGTTCCTGGCAGTTCCTGTCCAGTGGACCTGGTTGGCCCATGGTGCTGCCCCGCCCCGTCCTTCCTGGGCTGCCGATCCTTCCTCCTGGCAGTGTGCCCTTGTGTGCAGCACTTTTGTAACAAGGCCCCTGGCTTCACATCAAGAGAAGTGACATCTTCACGTCTTTGAACTGCTGTGGCACCTTCTCCCTGATCTATTCCTGGTGAAGACGACGACGCCCTCTTGGACTTGGCCCCATTGGTTTAGACCTTTTTGGCTGTGTCAACCTTGCCACTTGGCCTCAGTCAGCCTCCTTTTCAAGCTGGTCTCAGTCTTTAGGAGGGGGGAATATGGGGATCAAGGTGCCTTTCCTGCACTTCATCCGCCAGCTCGTGCGTTGCTTAGCTCGATCTCCGGGAACCACTGCCGCAATAGCAACATAGCGACACAGGCTAATCCACCAGAGCTAATTTTCCATGCACACCACGCTTCTACCTCATGGTGTCGAGTAACCATGCGAGCCGACGTCATCGGGATGTGCCCTGATTGGCCTCCTGAGTGGCGGCCCCGGGCGCCCTCTCCACCAGAGCTCTCTTCCTCTAGTGCTTTATCGCCACGGCAGATCAGGGGCAGATGCTCACAGGCCCGCAACGAGTTCATTATATGGGACCTTTGCTCCCACGGCTTCTTATTCTCGCGCTCGGTGGACTGCTACCTCGTTAGCTCTAGTGCAGCAAGTGCGTGTACTTGAGCGGCCTTGCCCTGAGTCTTTGCCGGTAAGCGTCGTGACTGTCGCACTGTGCTGTATTTTGGGTTAATAAACCCATGTTTGTTGGCATTCTGACTCTGGAGCCTTCTCTACGTCATGTCAGAGAGTCGACGAACCCTGCGCCTTTGGGGTGTTGCGGTGTTGAAGAGCATCATGCCTTTTTCTGACCGTTGCTCGTAGAGTGAGCCTTGTTCAAACCCATCTCTACAGTTCAAAACGAAATGGATCAAGTATACAGGGCGTTTCAGCGAACACTTTAAAAAATTCTTAAAGGTTGCCTGTGGCAGATAGGTTGCCTAGGTTGCCTTAAAGGTTGCCTGTGACAATCCTACTTCACGAGCTGGTCTATTCGAAGAGGCGGACATTACTTGCACAAGAAATTGAAATGCATAATCAAATAATTAACAAAACTTTACTAATCAAGTTTTTAAATAATTACCTGATGGCCCATATTGCAATTTACAATTGTAGTCGTGGAGTTCGCAAGGCTGATCCACTTGAGACTGATTCTCAGAATGACACCAGTTTCGAGATATCAATTTCCCGAACTTTGCGGAGAAAAATGCATTGGCGTTTCAGTTAGTTTCTTAACAAAATGTCGCTTTATGAATTGAAGCACAAAATTAACTGGAACACCAATGCATTTCTCAGCAAAGTTTGGGAATTAATATCTTGAAACTGGTGTCATCCTGAGAATTAATTGCAACTGGATCTGCCTTGCGAACTCCACGGCTATAATTTGTAAATTGCAATATTGGCATCAAGTAATTAGTTAAAAACTTAATTGTGATTTTTTATTAATTAATTGATCATGCATTTAAATTTTTTGTGCAAGTAGTGTCCGCCTCTTTGAGTAGACCAGCTCATTAACTAGAATTGGGCTGTCTGCCACAGGCAACCTTAAACAAATTTCGAGTGTTCGCTGAAACACCCTGTATATTGGATAACTTGAAACCAAGAAATGCATTAGACCAAGAAAAACAGGACACAAAAATTTAGGAAGGCTTCTTTTCCTATGATTATCCTCCTCATCTGTTGCACTGGGTCACACAAGCTAATGACGAAAGGCAAAAAAAAATTATTTAAAAAATTGGAGGACGCTTAAGCTTCGCCTTTAAAAGTGGAATGCGATAGCATTATCGGGACCCATTCGCATTGCATTTTCATTCGCATCGCATTTTTGCAGTCGGTTTCACTGCAACACAGGACATAGGAAAGCCAGCTTACAAAGACCAAGCTAACACCAATCCCCTTAAAGTCTGCTTCACTTTTAAACAGAAATGCATTGCTGGGAAGGCATTTTTCCAGGGACAATATAAGTCGTCTTATATTAAAATGTGAAGGCCCTAGGACCTTTTCAAATTTTTTTACTAATTGTTTGCTACTGCCCCGACTCGCGCGTGCATGTCCAAAACGCATTAGGCAGGGCAAGTCCCAATTTGACCTGCCGAGTATGCGAGCGCCATCTGGATAAGATTTTCGCAAGTAGCATACCCGAGCGCACCCCTGTTGGTATGGTAGAAATGCTGGCAAAAGGGGTTTGTGTTTGAGTTTCCTCGTACATTCAAATAACAGTCTGACGCCACCATGTCTGTAGGTTGTGGTTAAGTCGTACTTTACCATTTTTCTGACGGATTTCACTGAGAAGTTCAATTTTTGTTCACTAACACCTTGCACCACGTGGAAGGCCTGCACGGTTGGGGTGGCTCGGAATGATTTTCTCCTGCACTAACACCTTGTGCCACGTGGAGGGCCTGCGCGGTGGTTCGGCATGATTTTCTCTGCCACGGATGCCAACATCCACGCCGACGCCGGATTTTCTGCAACACGGGGCCCTTAACGCTATCGCGTTAAAATGCCAACAATTGTAAAATATGGCCTTAAGCTCCCTTCAGTTAGCATACCCTTCTAGCAGCCTGTTATACTCACAGGATGGTTCTCGTGTGCAAGTCAAGAGAGATGTGTATATGCCGAAAACTTTGGGTACATAGGCCAATTTTCGAACTGGCATGGCTTGGCCAAGTTTAAAACTCCACCATGCCAGCATGACTTTGTAGAAGATATGTTTTTCGAGTCTCTGAGGCATCATAGTTTGCATAATGAATAAAATGACTGCGGTAACTAGCAAACCCTTAAAACACATGCTGAGCAAATGCACTCATGGAGGGAATGCGGCAAGCCAACTGGAGGAGCACTATACCCTAAATCTTACATCACACTGCTACCACGATTGAGTGTTGCTGTCCCGAAAGACCTAGCACTCGTGTCATGAGGAGTGCAGGGTGAACCACCATGGGTACTGCATGTGGTAACTTTCCATTTTTAGAGATGTCAAAAGCGTACTTGGTCAGTCTAGTCAGCGTTGAGCCAGGGAAGTTTTATAATTATAGCCAGAAGCAGCTACTCTGTACATTGTCAGCATCACCATGTTCCTTCACGCTATGCCCTAATATTTGCTAGCCCACTCCCGCTCCCCTGTCACTACTTTGCATCCTCCAGTATAGCACCAGCTTGGAGTGACCACAAAAGTGCCTCCATGCCATCATGACACTGGCAATGCAAGTAACCGCCACTCTCATGTAGACTTGACACTGCGCTCCCCCCTCTCTAAGTCTTCCAGTCCCTTACTTTTCCACTTTACACTTAGTGCTGAATCCTCTTTTACAGTCTAGGCCACAGGAAAATGTTGGAATAGGTTGGAAGGGCAACTGTAGCATGGACATTTCTTTCGAGCACTTCCCCACTCTCAAGTTGCTCTGTGAATGGCATGCACTGGATTGCGCATTACGGATGTTGCTCATGGTGACCCTAGTGAGGGCATGTTGATTTTTGATGTGTGTATAAGAACAAATGTGAAGACCAGAACAGTGATCTTGACGCACTGTTCATATACACTTGTGGCAATTTGTATCGTCAATGGTTCTAGCTATTGCTTTTACAGTTGCAACTGGAATTGCGTCCAAATTCGCACTGGCCTGTAGGGCCTTCAACTAAGAAAGCAGGATGGTGAGGTAGATAAGCTAACATTAATCATAGGTTGAAAGCTAGATGGTGTTGTTTGCAGCTATTTCTGTGTCAAATTGTGGCAATGCCCCTTCATTTCTACACAAGGCACTATTTGTGTGTATACAGTGTAGACCGCTTATAACGCAAGTCGCCAGAGTCGCGAATATGTGCACTATAAGCGTTACCGCACTATAACCAAAACGATTTTCAAGCCCTGCATGTATGCAAAACTTGGACCAAGCATATAGACACGCTTTGTACTATCGCGCGCACATCGCGATTACATTTTCGCTAGTGAGCTGGCGAAAACATAATCGCGATGTAGCCGGTGCTTTTCAAGCTCAACAGCTTTGCACCGAGTCAAAACGAAAGAACTGTTTGCCGCAACCGCTGCGGAAAAAACCGTGACCGCTATCAACGCGATTATGAGCGGCGACATTGCGGTGCTGAAGGCACGCCCCCAACGCACGCACCGAGTCTGGACGAATTAACTACTATTAGCCGCAACGCCTGCAGTCGAAACTGCGGTCGCTATCTATGCGATCATCGATGGCGACTACGCAGTTTGTTTAGGCACGCGGCCGACGCGTGTACCGAGTAAAAACGAAACTACTGTTTGCCTCAACCGCTGCGGAGAAAACCGCGGCCGCCATCGATGCGATCGTGGATGACAACTACGTAGTTACGAAAGCCCGTGGCCAATGCGGTGTTATGCACAACGGTAAACGCAAGAATTGTGTTATTGGGCGGGTTGCGGCTTTAAAGACACAAATAGGCTCGAAGCGTTCTGGCGTTGCTGTCATTCACGTACGATTTCAACTGATGGCTGTGGCGATGCAGACTCTGCCGCTTCGTTTCGGTTGGACGCTAGTGCCCTTCTTGCTCTTTTGCGTCGCACATTTGCGGCGCTCCTCACTCACCGAGCTCCGAAAGTAGTCCGAATTAACAAGAGTTTATTGCATTGAATAATTAATGCATACGCCCGCCGGGAGCACGCCTGTTGAGAAGCATGCTCGCTGCCACCCTTGTCGGCGAGATTTTCCAGCGGAAGCCGCATTATAACCAATATTTCGTCTCACGCGGCTGCACTGTAAGCGGTATGCGTATACATGGAGTTCTATGGGAAGGTAAACGGGAGTCGGAAAAGGCCGCGTTGTAGCCAGTTCTGCACTATAAATGGTTACGTTATAAGTGGTCTATACTGTACTTGCATAGTGTCATGAAAGAACACTCATTGCTCTGAGCACATGAAGAGGAAAGTTTGCAATATTATTTTAACGCGATAGTGTTAAAGGCTCCATGTCGCAAAAGATCCGGTGTCTGCGTATGTGCGTGCGCGGGCGTTGGCGGAAATAATCATCCCGAACCAGCCCGACCGCGCAGGCCCTCCGTGTGGCGCAAGGCATTAGTGAAGAAAATTGAATTTCTCAAAGTAAAATTCGTCAGAAAAATCGTAAAGTACGACTTGACCACAACCTACAGACATAGCGTCGGATTGTAATTAGAATATATGAGAAAAAAGCCTGATAAGCAGCCAGGGATCTTTGAATGCTATTGCGTTCCACTCTTAAAGGCGAAGCTTAAGAGTCCTCCAAATTTTTAAAATGTTTTTTAAGACTTTATTTTGTGAAGTGCTTTCAGCTTTGCCCATGGTGATGTTCCACGAGTTTTTTATTGCTGTTTGGGCATTGTGGTGCATAGGGAACACTGAACCAGTTCATGAACCGGTTCAACGTGAACCAGCTTGGGAATAATTCATGCCACTGTGTACTGAAACGAAATCAAGGTTCTTTGAACCTAAGCCTGAACTGAACATGTATTTGAACATGAACATGCCTTGATTTTTCCATAATCTATTAGTAACCTGAGCTGCCTCTTCTTGTTGCAGCCCAGCTGTTCCTTAAAGGTGATCAACTTCACCAGGTCCCTCTCCGACACTGACGCCTCTATCAAGAGTGCATTACAGAAATGTAAGAGAAGTCCGGCTGTGTGGCAAGTGCAATAGACTAATAACTGCTGATATTTTTTTCTTCCAGCTGCCGAACATCCTGATCTCATTGGAGATTTCACAAAGGTGAGGTCTTTCTTCTTTTATTTTTTCTCTCTCTCTAAAGTTTAAAAGGTTAGTCTAGATATTAATACATATTTTCTAACTCTTTTTAGCCTTATGCCTTGCCTTTGGTGAAGGGAAAGCATCATGATCTCAAGATGATACTGCCATCCACTGTAAGCAAGCTGTGTACTGTCATGCTTTCTGTAGACACTAACTGTAATTGTTGCATAACACTTTTCCCGTGCAGCTTGCTGATCTCTTGCAAGGAAAGTATGTCTCTGTTGTGGACGAGGTCACAGTAATTGACTGCCGGTACCCTTTTGAGTACAAAGGAGGACACATAAAGGTGAGTATAATTCAATGATAGTGTGTCGGTGTTCTGGCCTGGGAAACAGCCTGGCTGACTTGAATTGGTTTTTGGTTCAGATGCTGTTAAATTTGTCGCAGAATTTGCCGTGCTTCTATTCCTCATCAAGATTGTTGATTAGACACATATCTAAAGGCCTAGGAAATTTCCTTCATAATCATTTTCTATACGCAGAGTTTAGTGCTACATTGTGGGTGGGAATGTAGGTTTAAGGGGGGACCTGGGTCCCGGATAAGACACTTTTGTTATTAGCTCTAGACACATGAAATTTTCAGGTAATATTCAACCTTGTGTGCTAATTACAAATGTGCAGTTAGTTTTTTCCAAGTCAGTCCAAAAAAATATAGTTCCAATTATTTTTTGTTATACATTTGGGATGTGACTTGCAAGAAATGTACTGCACCAAGAGAGCTAAAATTAAGCAGGTATCTTCCTGAATGTACAAAGAGTGCAAGTTTGCATTTTTTTTTATTTATTTATTTAGAGAATACTGCAGGCCATCAAGAGGCCTGCATTTTAATGTCTATAACTGTATTTTAGCTAAGTTACAAAATTCTAGAGTTGCAACTTTGCAAATGTTAATTTTTATTGGTGATTTCTACAAGATTTCTATATGTTGTAGTGTCCTAAAACACTATCATAGCTTTTGTGCACCCTCTGACTCTCTAGCATTCAGGCAAAAAGGAAATCAAGAGAATTTAATGAGTAACAGTGGCACAGTGCCGCTCCCAAAATTTTACACTTGGAAAAATGATTTTTTGAGAAAAATGCTAAAAGTTAGAGAGTGCAAAAATGTCATTTTATGCTACAAAACCAGGTAGTCTTGTTCTGAAGTAGCATTGAAGGCTTGTTTTGGCAGCAAAGCAAGCTGCAAACATTCCCTTTCAAACAAGACCGAGATGGCCTGGCTATGCTACAGTTTTGGAATGACGAATGACACAAAATGGGTCATGTCAGCACTTTCATGGGCAAAACTGAACACTTCATTGAACAAATAGTGTTTTCTTCCTCAACAACATGTCATTTTGAGCTAGTTTTTTGCCAACAGGTGCGCCCTGGTGTGGGGATTAGAAAAGTAGTAAAAATGAGAACTCCATTTTTAGTAAATTTTTTGTCGCCAGGACCCATGTGCCTCCTTAAAGTTTCCTGCAGAAATAGTGATTAACTAACATTTGTTTCTGCTTCTACATTTCCTTACTTAAAATACAGGAATGTGAATGCATTTGGCCTAACTATTTGCTTATTATGAAAGTGTCAGTTAAGTGTCTCAGTCAATTTAGGTTCTAGTATAGAACCAAGTGAAAAGTTAAGGCCAAGTCTTGTTCCCATTTCTCTGTCTTATCACCAAGTTCATACCTAAATTTTTTAAACGCAAGAAAAAGAGAGAAGCAAGTTCTGGTTTTGCTTTTCTTTGTATTCAGGCTACACTGAATATTTGCTTCATGAATGTCTGGTTTTTCAGGGTGCCATAAATGTGTACCGCTCAGAACACCTGATGTCGGAGTTCCTGGAGAAATCCACATCAACTTCTGATTCTCGTCGAGTGTTGGTGTTTCACTGTGAATTTTCCTCGGAACGTGGTCCGAAGCTGTGAGCACACTCGAATTTTTCTCTGATATAAAGCGCAATAAGCTGTTATAATTCCGTACACTTTTGAACTAACTTTGGCGCATGAAGTTTCCATAAGCTTGTGAAATAAAATACTGTAGTTAATTTGTAATATAAGTGTGATAAACATGGATTGTAGAGCCATGGATTTTGGTTACCCTATTTTCCTCCATTCTCTAGCAAGTAGCCATTTATTACCATATAGACTATATACAGGGTGTCCGAACTATCATGCACCAAGATTTAAAAATATGCAAATGCCACGTGGCTGGACAGACCCAAGGTAATGTTGTTTGCCGATTTTTGTCAAGCTAAAATGTAGTCGCTGTTTTAGAGGAGCTCAAGTATGCTGCGTGTCATAACTACTCATCTGATGTGTTGCGGATGAGCTTCATACTTCTATTATACAGGCAGTTTGTCCTCATAGCAGGCAGTCTGTTCTTAACTTTTTTAACATAATTAAGGCCTAAAGCCTGGTGCAGTACTATAGCAGTGTCAAAGTCAAGCATGCTTGGAAATGGCTTAGTAAAACTTGCTGCTGGACTTTTTGGTACATGATAACTGGTGTGAAATAGACGTGCAACAACCACATAAGGAAGATGCTTCTCTTTCTCGTCCTCCTTTCGTGGTTGTTGCCTATTTGCATATTTCACACTAGTTGGAAATGACCATGTAGCAGTGTTGCATGAACCAAGCACATTTGAAAGCAACCGTGTGACAGAGCCACCATAAAGCACACTGTTGAAATTGATTGCTTTTTTTTTTTCCTGCAATGCAGCTCACGCTTACTGCGAGAAAGGGACAGGCAAATCCACATTAACCAGTATCCTGCCTTGAAGCATCCTGAAATATATGTTCTTGAAGGTGGCTACAAGGCATTCTATGAGGAATTCCAGGTGGGCATTGCAGTAGTACATTTACTGAATGACTATTGCTTCAAAATTTTCATGTTGCTGGATTGTCTACTAGTTCAAGAGTCCACAAATACTACTTCTCACAAGGATTCTTGTACAGTGCAGCTTTTCCATGCTAGCTCGTATTGCTATAGGAAATTACCTATTATTGTTAGCTAGTTGAAACGTTGGATATGAAGTACTATATGCTACTTGTATGCTCAATATATGGTAGTCAACACGGCACGTTATGACTGCTGGTTGGTTGGTTGGTTAGTTGTATTAGTAGTTGAGTGTTACAGTGTACAGAAAGCATCACTGCGTTGGCGCTGTCATCCAAAACTTTAAATCGGGGTATTTACTGACAGTAAAACTAAGTTCATGTCGCGAAAACCATTGCCAAGTAGTGAACGAGAAGAAAGGGAACCAAGGGGCCCGCAGGCGTCACGTGCTCGTGACGCGCTCGTGACGCCTGCGGCAGAAAGGATGTTCCACATCCGCCTCGAGGATTGTGAGTGGTGGCGCTGGCTAACACTCCCAGTGTTAGTTCTAGTTGTAAAACATAAATACCCCAGAAAGTGGATGGGAAAACGGTTCCGCGGTAGCTCAATGGTGAGAGCATCGCACGCGTAATGCGAAGACGTGGGTTCGTTCCCTACCTGCAGACAGTTGTATTTTCATCCACTTTAATTTGTGTTAATTTATCATTTTCTTTAATTCAATTACTAAGTATAAGTAATTTCTCCTATGTTGTCCTTGGTGTTAATGATTGTTGGCTTCTTGTGATATGATTGCTAAGTAGTGACATACGAGTTGCTACCGTAAGGACTCCATACCGTGTACAGCTGTTAACACGGCTCAAGCTGTTTAAGAAAAAGTGCTACAAAATACAACGATGAGACCGGTGTTTTGTTAGCAGTTGCCTTGTGCATGCTGGTGAACTTTTCCATCATCATTGTTTAGCTAATTAGACAAAATTGACTAAATTTATATAATTACTTTCATAATTGCGTAAGCTTGAATGTCAAATTGTGCATCACACTCAAAAACATCAACAGTTTCCAGCTTGCGAAATTGCTTTTTTTTTTTTTTTTTTTCTGCGTTGCAAAGTGAAGGCAGGGCTGCTTGACGCAGCACTCTCAAAAGGGGTTTCAAAATATCAAAACTACTGTCTTACTTGGTGAGCGTGAAAAAGTGACAAGGCAATGGCATAGCTGTTGGCTGCTGCTACTAGCAAGCAGCTGCTGCTCACTTTTTGGATTCGCTTCTGTCATATGGCTTTTCGCCGCCCTAAGCCAGTTCTATAGAAAACAGTGTGACGCAAGTGCTTGCTTGTAGCAGTAGCCAATAGCTACACCATGGCCTTGTCACTTTTTTGCGGCCACTAAGTCAGCAATTGAGTAGTGCTGATTATTTGGAACCGCTTTTGAGAACACTGCTGTCGCATGTGAAAAATGTGCAGGCCCACCTTCACTTCATTTCTTTTTCATGTCTCGCACCACAACTTTGAAACGCGGAAAAAAATTAATGAAAAATGCAGCAAGCCGGAAACTGCTCATTATGATATTTTCGAATGCGATGCACAATTTGACATTCTAGCTTACACAATAAACAATATGCAAAACCTGCAAGTGTGCCTCTCCACATGCCTTCTTTGACGCCACCAAGATGGTTGCACCATCATTCTTGCCACCGTCCGTTCCCCGTACTGTCCAAGGTTTTAAAATGCGTATCTCAGTTTAACAGCGCTACTAGCCAGAACGTGACCATCTTGGTTTGGAAAAGCTTGCTCTGTGGGAAAGCCTGCTTATGGACTTTTGCCTGTTGTCTATGATGCAAGTAATTATAAATTTAGGCAATTCATTTTGACTAATTAGCTAATAAATGGTTGCAGAAAAATTCACCAGTGTGCACAAGGCAACTGCTAACAAAAGACTGTTAGTCCCAACGTCGTATCTCGTTGCCCTTTTTTAAACAGCTTGGCCCACGTTAGCTGGGACACACGGCATATGCTTCAATCATATACTATTCTGCACATTATCTTTGACCAGAAGATAAGTTGCTTATATTTTTGTGCTAATCTGAAAAACTTTTGGATGCAACAAGCACGTGCCCCCACTTTTCATGTTTTAGTTATCCTATGCCAAACCTATGGTGCTTTCATATGATGAAGCTGCAGGCTTAAAATTCCCAGTTGTATTTTTCCTTGTGCATCATTTTGTGTGCTATATCTATTTGTAAACTGACCTCTTTTCTTTTAATTAGAACTGAATTGCTAAAATTACATGTCTTTAATTATATACAGAGAGCGCCACGTAGCTGAACAGAACCAAGGTAATATTGTTTGCCGTCGCTTATATCAAGTGAGACTATTTTTTGTATTGTGCCTAATTACATAATTAGTTATTAACTTCTCAGATATTATAATCAGTGCAAAATTGTCAATCAGGAAATTGTAAGCCATCATGAAAAATTCCAGATCCATTTTTTTGTAGCTGTATACACGCTACATAAGTTTTTTTTTCAAGCCTGAAAGAAGCCCGCAAAAGCATGCGAAAAGTGCCGCACGACCAGTCGCACAGCACTTCATGTTTCGTGGGCTTTCTTTGAGAATACTTGAGAAGTTAATTAACTTATTACTAAATATGTAATTAGGCAAAATACAAGAAATGTGCCCTGTATAATGATGGTCACACTGTAGCCAAAACTTGTAGGACTAATGAAAAAAATGTTTGTTTCATGCGTCCTATTGTTCAGGGTTCATATATATATATATATATATATATATATATATATGTGAGTTTAAAGATAAGCATTCCTGGCAACTGTATCAGTATTTAAGACCACGTTAAAAAAACAACAAATTTATTTTGACATTTCGGCTGGGAACCAGGCTTTATCACAAATCCGGCCTTTACTGCAAAGTCAGCCTTTTCAGAAAACTACACATGCTAGCAACAAATAATTGATGCTGTATGCATACCGAACACATGAATAGGCTGCAAGCAAAAGTGAGAGGTGATGGCTACTCCTGTTGTCTCCGATGCATCACCATATGCCGCCGGAACCAACTCGCCCTTTACACCGTTGGTCATCAGCAAAAAACAGTTTTAAGATTGGCAAGTGCTTTGTATCTGTATCTGGGGTCCCTCGTTTTCGGGTGTTAATTTTAAAGAGAAAAGCTGGGGAGAAATAATGGTTTTCTCTAGCAGCCTAACGTTCCGGATGTTTTTGGTAAGTTTTACAAATTAACACAAGGAATAGTCTCCTAATGTTTTAGTTAAGCCAACGACAGGAACATGTAATGGCAAAGAGAGTTGCAAAGAGAGGATGGACACAGAAATGCTTCCAACATGCGCCACCGGGCCTAGCAATTACAAGAAAATATTCTTTCAATTCGAAACAAATTCATTTTTGCATCATATACATTGCCCACGTAAATGCATTATTGCAGCAACGAAAAAAAAAATATATTTCCGGTGGTGGTGGCGACATCTCGGGTAGCTGGTTCCAATCCGAAATAAATTGTCCGGGGAAAAAATAACATTAAATCTTAAGTTTTGCACCTTATTTCTTTAATTTTGTTGACATCGTCTCTTCGTAAAGAAACATAATCAGGAGGAAGTAAGTACCTTTCACGCTCTATACCTGTTTGAGAATTAAAAATATTATGAAGAAATTTCAGTTGTAGCATCTTCCTACGTTTCTCTAATGAAATCCACCCAAGGTTCTCCTTAGTACGTGTTACACTAAATTTTCTTGTGTAATTTCTGAAAACATTTCGAACCCCTAAATTTTGCACTCTTTCTATTCACTGAATGTCATATTTGAGCCAGGGATCCCTCACGGTACAGGCGTAATCAAGTGCGGACCTGATGTATACTGTGTACAATAGCTGTTTAATTTCTGCAGGAAACCGCTTAGTATTTCGACGCAGGAAACAATGTTCGGCATATTTTGGCTGAAATTTTTTTCACTGGAGCGTTCTTTACTGTTCTTTACAATTGCAGGTACGCTATGCCCAGTCAGCATTTCCACTACGTGTTACCCATGTTCAGGCTACCTTGCCACATTGTCTTTTTCATATAGTGGCCGTCTAGGGGCACCTCGTAGTGTATACGGGGTGATCATCCTTAATTTTTCCGAAATTCTTAAGAATCGCCTGTGGCAGATAGCATATTTCTGGTCCTTGAGCTGCATTATTCGAAGTGGTGTACCTTACTGGCAAGACAAATCGAAAGACACATTCAACTAAGGAACAAAAATTCAGTAATTAAATTCCTGATTATCTTACGGCAGATATTGCAATTTACAAATTGCAGCCAGTGAGTTTGTAAGACGTATCTACTTGAAACAAATCTCCAGGATGACACCAGTTCCGAGGTATTATTTCCCGAAGTGTGGAACGAAATACATGGGCATTCCACTTACTTTTGTGCTCCAATGCATAAAAGAGCGTGTTATTAAAAAAGTGGAACAGTGCACTTTTACAATGAGTTTTACGGTGCATATCTCCAAACTTGTCATTCTGGAAATTCATTCCAAGTGGATATGCCTTGCAAACTCACCATCTACAATTCGTAAATAGCAATTTGAGCCATGAAGTAATTGAGAAGTTAATTAGTGGATTTTTTAATTTAGTTGAATGTGTTTCGATTTCTCGTGCAAGTAATGTCTGCCCCTCTGAATAAATCCCGCTCAAGGACAAGAATTACCTGCAACAGGTGACTTGAAGAACTTGGTAAGTTTAAGAACTTAAAAATGATCACCCCATATATTGAGAACACTAAAAAAAATGCATTTGCTTAGTTTAGAGTGGCCAGTCCACCTAATATAGCTTTGCGTGTTGGTTTTTCTGAGTACTTGCTACAACTACAACTAGATAAGATAGTCTCGTGTGATTCCCTATGTGAGCACATCACAAGCATGATGTGATGTCTTGATTAACAAGATCTTTTGTCTAACCATATTCCATAGCCTGCTTATATCAAACCGAAATACCTTGGCTTTCCTGCATGAAATGGTCGAATTACGCCTTCAAGGAATGCATTTAAATGCATAGTAGCCATTTGTGGAACATGCTCAGACAAGGACATCATCAGCAGCCTATATTTATGTCCACTGCAGGACGAAGGCCTCTCCCTGCGATCTCCAATTATACCCTGTCTTGCGCTAGCAGATTCCAATTTGCGCCTGCAAATTTCCTAACTACATCATTGCACCTAGTTTTCTGTCGTCCTCAACTGCGCTTCCCTTCTCTGGGTAACTAGAATATCGGCTATCCCCGTTTGTTCTCTGATCCATACCGCTCTCTTCCTGTCTCTTAACATTAGACCTAACATTTTTCGTTCCATCGCCCCTTGTGCAGTCCTTAACTTGTTCTCAAGCTTCTTTGTTAACCTCCAAGTTTCCGCCCCGTATGTTAGCACCGGTAGAATGCAATGATTGTGCACTTTTCTTTTCAACGACAGTGGTAAGCTCCCAGTCAGGATTTGGTAATTACTACCGTATGCACTGCAACCCTATTTTATTCTTCTGTAAATTTCCTTCTCATGATCAGGGTCCCCTGTGAGTAATTGACCTAGATAAACGTACTCCTTTACAGACTCTAGAGGCTGACTGGCGATGCTGAATTCTTGTTTCCTTGCCAGGCTGTTGAACATTATCTTTGTCTTTTGCATGTTAATCTTCAACCCCACTCTTACACTTTCAGGGTTAAGGTCCTCAATCATTTGTTGTAATTCGTCCCCATTGTTGCTGCATAGGACATTGTCATCTGCAAACCGAAGTTTGCTGAGATATTCGCCATTGATCCTCACTCCTAAGCCTTCCCAGTCAAAGAGCTTGAATATTTCTTCTAAGCATGCAGTGAATAGCATTAGAGAGGTTGTGTCTCCTTGCCTGAACCCTTTTTTGATAGGTAACTTTCTACTTTTGTTGTGGAGAACCAAGGTAGCTGTGGTATCCTTGTAGATATTTGCCAAGATATTCACTTATGCCTCCTGTACTGCTTGATTATGCAATGCCTCTATGACTGCTGGTATCTCTACTGAATCAAATGCCTTTTTATCATCTATGAAAGCCATATAGAGAGGTTGATTGTACTCCGCAGATTTCTCGATTACCTGATTGATGACATGGATATGATCCATCGTAGAATATCCCTTCCTAAAGCCAGCCTGTTCTCTTGGTTGACTGAAGTCAAGTGTTACCCCGATTCTATTGGAAATTATCTTGGTGAATATTTTGCAATACTGAAAGCAAGCTAATGGGTCTATAATTATTCTATTCTTTAATGTCTCCCTTCTTATGGATTAGTATAATGTTGGCATTCTTCCAGCTCTCTAGTGCAACATAGAATGTGCATACTACTGTATTTTGTATTGTACACCAGGTTTCTTAAAATATCTTAAAAGGGGCCCTGAAACACTTTTTCAACAAAGTAAGAACATGTCGGCGATCTGTTAACGAGGCTCCCGTGAACCTGTGCAGCAAGGAATTTACAATCTTGTGTCAAAGGCAGTGAAAAATCAGTTCCTCTCACTTCCGCACTGTCGCCACGTAGCGTCATTGCACGTAGCTGGACCCACAACTATTCATTCTTGGGCAGCGCACATAAAAACGAAACATGAGAAAGAATACAAGACAAGCACTAGATTTGCTGATTACTTGATTTCGTGAACTATTGGCTGATTTTGTGATTGCGAGAACATTCTCAGTAAAACTTATTATAAGCTCATTTCAGTGAAATAAATTATAAGTATACATGTCTGCGATCTCAAAAAGACAGAAAAATCATTTCATCTTAGTACTGCCGGTCTAAACTCAACAGTTACACGTTGCTGTGTCTGCTGCACATGGCCTCTGAGATGAAAAGTGTTGCATAGATATCGTGGCCGCCACAGGGTGCCGCCATGAACAGTCTCGTGCTCAACATTTGGGTGGGGCCAGCGGGACATGCTCCTTTGCACCCCCTTGCCGTCTTCCCTGTGTAGCTTCCAGCATGCTAGTGGAAATGAAAGGAGAGTGAAAGTTGCTGATCAGTCCGATTACTACGTCTAACTTTGCTTGTGCTTGATGGATTTGAAAAAAATGTTTGCTAGGAGATTAGTAAGGCGACGTAATATTGCTCGGGTGAGCCCACCCCAGTTCATATTAGATTCAAAAGTCACGCCTAGATACATAAAAGGCTGTACTTAAACCAAATAGGTATTATCCAGACTTATTCAGATATTGTCATAATCTGCTATTTGTTTCTCAGAATGAAAGATTGCATACTTTTTGTTTTATTAATGGTGAGCTGATTACGAGCCTCTAGATCCATTTAAGACATGCAATTTAGGAGCCTTATCAGCTGCCGAGCTAAAAGAACAAACCCTTCATATGTGCAATTGGTAATTGGCCACTAAGATTGTAAACGAAGGCGTCTTCAGCAATATGGTGTACCGCTACATTGCTTGAATGCTAATCACAAAAACCTCTGCCGTCATCATGAGATGGGTTATGCTGGAATTAGCATTTTTTGGAGGTTGCAGCACCCTTGGGGCAACGCTTAGGCAGCACTTCATTGCAAGGAAGTGCTTTTTCTTTCCAAAAGTGTCCACCACCGCTTTACATGTATGGTGATGCTTGAGCTTGAGCACTTTATTTCACTGGTGGTAAGAAAGCTTGCTAATATGTTTGTGTCCACTTGACAGTAGAGACCTTTAGCCTGTTCATACATTTATTGTTTGCAGAATACAAGAGAGGTAGACATGATCAGCCATGTTTGTGGCTGCACTGGATTTACTATATAGCACACAGAGCTATTGCAGATTGTGTCAGCAAGATTGGCAGTCATGATGTCAGCCAGGGGCGTAGCCAGAAATTTTTTCCGGGGGGGGGGGGGGTGTTCACCGGCCCGACCGGAGGGGGGGGGGGCAAGCTTATGCTTTCCTCTACGTGACATGATCGATAATAAATATCGGTAGTTTAAGCAGACTCTATACATGTACATCAAAGACATGGGCCACCCCCCCCCCCTCGCGTGTGACGAAATTAAGTAAAAAGTAAAGTAAGCTCAGTAAATACAGTAAGTACGACAGGTACAGTGGGCGTTTGGAGCAAGGGTCTCTCATCGCGCCACTGAATGGACCAGTCTTCGAAAACGCATCATTGAGACGACCCGTGCGATCGGAGAAGACATCATTAATTGTTAATTTCCGTTAAGCATAGATGGCGTTGTCCTCGTTGGGGCGAAGTACGTTTCACAAGTCAAGGACGGCTATACGCGTGAAAATGCACGTGTGACTAGGCTATACCTACTCCCATAGCAATAGCTTGTTTTCTGCATCTTTGCACTAGAAAACTTAAATATGCGCAAAAACGCATACGGCTTTTTTTTTTTTTTTCGAAACTTTCGTCGCCCTGCTCCCTCATGCGAGAGGGTTGCATTTCCTGCGGCAAGTGCATGGGCCGCTGTGTCTTCCGCTGTGTGCGAGCGTGCAGCCGTCATTTGCCTTTACGTCAACAGATTCAGAATGGTACAGAATATTTCACCGCACAGCATAGATATGGCATGTGTACGCATTTTAAGTAGTGCGTGCAACTCATTTCTGCTTCACTTACGCCGGTGCAAACAGGAAGCAGCCTTGTACCTCACAGAATCTCGACTGATTGGTGTACTAACTAGTGATACAGGAATGAACTCCAGTCTTGTTCAGTGCATAGTGCACATAATCAATTTCTCAGGATGCGTGAACTCCGACGAAACTGTCAGCACCTGCAAGAAGAGTTTACTTACGCTGTACTGCGCACAGCAGTTATCCATGCTTGTCAGCTGTCTGTTTCGTGCATTCTGTTGCGAGTCGGTGGAATTTCACTGCTGTCAGCAACCCCTTCGTGTGTACATTGCTGGTTTGGGATTCCACAACAAAACAGCAACTACCAGCCTTCCGTAATTGCTGGTTTGGGATTCAACAACACAACAGTAATTACCAGCCTTCCGTAGGGGCGCAATCGCAAACAAGAGACGTTTTTCGCGCAGAAGATCCTGCGTGAGCACGGCCTAACCGGCACCTGAAGGGAAGCGGCGAAAATGTATACCGGAGGTTTCGACCACCTGGGGCCTTTAACGTGCACCTAAATCTAAGTAAACGGGCCTCGAGCGTTTTCGCCATCATCTAAATAGCGGCTGCTGCATTTTGTTGCTTCATTTGTTGCGCATTTGTTGCTTCAGAATGCTGCCGCCACATTCTCGCCCAAAACTTCAGAGTGTCAAAGCCTTGACAAACACCGTGCCAGTTTTTTCCATATGCAGACATGATTCGCTGTATATTACCAACCCAAACGGAAGCGCCCAGGAATGAAATTGTGATAGTAGCACCGGTTTCATGAATTATGTCAGCGCGAAGCGACGAGAATAAAGGGTGGGTAAGTGGGGGGGGGGGGGGGTTAGAACCCCCCCCCCCCTGGCTACGTCCCTGATGTCAAAAGTCTTTTTTTTTTTTTTTTTTCACCTGCAGTATGGCAAAGGCTTGGCTTTTAGTTAAGTGCTTTGCTGTTGCAAGAGCGCAATGCCAGAATCTTGGAAGCTATCCAAAATGTGATGTGTTATCAGAATTTTGTTGCAGTATTGTGTTCTTGGACAGCACTCAATAAAAAACTCTTAAATATTCATTTATACTCCCATTTGTGCTCACCCTCTAAGCTGTTTTACTACCACGTGCAAGGCATACTTGTACGTAACCAATTAGTACATCAAATAATTATACCTGGGTCACACGGGCAAATTTAGTGTCACTTTAAGCGGGCGCACCTCACCGTTAGTGTCATTCACAGGCTGTCAGATGTAAGGTTTAGTGACACTTCGTTTAGAGTGCACTTCTTGAGAATTAAACCTGTCAAAAGACGAACAACAGAGGAGAGACATGGCACATAGTCATTGTGCGTGCCACGTCTCCTCTGTTCTTAGTCTTTTGACTGGTTTAATTCTCAAGAATATGTACCGACTGACCCAACTGACATTGCTTAAAATAGCTAATATGTTTTATACCTACTGATTCACTCATTGCCATTGCCATCAATCCCAAGGAGCACTTTTCTTTCTTGTGTAGCAGCACGCCGCCAAAGTGACATTCGGGGCGGTGAAGTGCACTTGCTCAACTTAACACTAAATTGGCCCATGTGACCTGGGTATTACTTGTTATAAACTAGTTTCTGGTAGTTTTGTAATTCATTGATTACTTTTTTGCTTAGTAATGCTTACTGTTATTGAATTTCTTTATTCAGTAACCAATTACATGTAACCAGTTATGTTATTTACAAGACAAGCTGTAACAGGCGATGCAGCTTTGAGCACTTAAATTTGGTGGGAACCACAGTAGAACGCCTATGGTTGTGCCACGCAGCAGCGTCGTGGATGTGCATGTTCAAACTGGCAAACCTGGTCACTCAATATTTGTTTGCTCATCTTAACACTCCACCACATGGTGGCCGAAGAATTGAGCCAGCACTTGGCACTGCTTTGGCTCTATAATGATCGCCATTTCGGACGTTGATGCCAGGAAAACGCCTATGGATGATTTCTTTCAGCTTTTTATTGGCTCTATCGGAAGCCCCTTCACAGAGCCCAAGCAACTAGGAAGCACTGTGCTTTATAGAGGGCCAAGGCGTGAAAATCTGGCATTGGGTAACCAAGACCTTGTTCACAAGGTGTTTGTACATTACAGCACCATCTTTCCGTTTAGCGCACACACCTGGCAAGTTTAATGTCATTGCTGATGTCTTTAAGAGAAAATGCAGATAGATGACCGATGAAAATTTTGAAAAGCAACATTTGAAGGGCACACTGAAAGCACCTGGCGAACTTGTTCTGTTTCCTGTATTTGTGCAATGTTAACAAAAGTTGGGAGGAAAGTAATGTAGGAGCAATCGATTACATTTCAGTAATTGGTCACTCTAATCGTTTACTTCTTTCTGTAATATGTACAAGTCTGAGGCAAGCGACCATGCCAACGCAGAGCCATTCGTACATCAACTTTTACAGCGAAACTGTTTACCTCTAGCCCCCGTATTCATCCCCCGCATGCGCTCCCAGGGGTGGTACCCTGGGCAGCTTACGTCTGTATCGTGGCCAGGAATGGAGACACTACAATTGGACAGGAATGGAGCCGATTGTGCATGTGGTGTGTGCTTCTGTGGTTATAATATCATGCGCGTTCGTGAGGAGAGGGGAAAGAGTGTGGTGACGGCGCCTGTGCATGCGGCCTGCGCTTCTGTGGTTATAACGTCACACGTGTTGGAGGTGCCGGCGTGGCTGCAGCAGCGGTTGCAGCAGATGCATGGGAGGTGCAGTGACCGTGGCGGCACTTGTGTCGGCTTAGTGTGGTACCGTATGAAAAAAAATGTGATTTCGTAATGTATGCAGCCCATGTATGCAGCCTAAACAGCTTCGCTGGTACTAATCCGTTCCCATATGAATGTTGCGACCCCACAAATTTTTTTTCCTTTTTTTATTACTTCTTGCAGGAGATCATTTTGCAAATTTTACTTCGCCAGCATTCAGAAGGAGTGCTAATGGACTTTAATTTGTGTTTGTGACTGTGGTAACATATAGTTGAAAATTTCTGATGATTGGGCATTTCATGTTTGGCCCAACATATAGCCGGTGACAGAATAAATTCTTTTTTAAGAACAAGGCAGTGTAGCACACATTCTCCAGAACATGCACTTAAGTATAATTTGGAACTGATGTATTGAGTGATGTATTCGCTACACATTGAGGACGGATTCTAGAATTGTCACTATCGAGGAGAACTTTTTATTCATGATGTGTTTGTTCTTTAGCCAACACAATCTTGGTAAGTAGTGCCCTCTTTGTGATACCTGCAGGACTTGTGCACACCACAAGGCTATGTTCCCATGCGCCACAAAGACCACGAGGCTGACCTGCGACTGTATCGTGGTATGGCCAAAACAGAAGGCTCAGCTGGCAAGTCTCGCAGCGGCCTGCAGATTCGCGCCCTGAAGAATTTCTAGGCACTCAGGCCATCACTTGTACTCTTCGTTGGATGCAGTCGTGCTTTACTCTGCCAGAGGAGGACACCTGCCGCCAAAAGCCAGCCTTTTGTGGCCTAAGCGCGTATTCGGAGCTGCACTTTACATGTATGACAATTAACGATTTTAATTTGGACTGCCACCTTCTCTGCCTTTGGTGGTACTGTGTTCTATTACAGTGGGCATTTTTATTGAGCGGTTTCTGGAAGCATGCTTGTTTTGGCTGTCACTCGTTTTAGTTTATCATGCCCCTGTCATTTGATGTCGTAGAAGTTACTCTTGCATGTGGGCAGAGTCACTTGCTAGCTTAGGTCAAAGTGGTACAGAAATGTTTTAGCATTGTCTACAATCGCAAAAAAAAAAGGCATAGTGCATTTTGCTCTTAGGGTTGGCTGCTCAGGGGTTATGCATGTATTTATTGCTTCATGAATATTATCTCGAACTGTAAGCTCATTTGGTTGGTTGTTCTTAAGGCTTAGTATACATTGCTCGATTTTACTGGCTTCAATGCATGACACTGGCAACTGCTTTAAGTCCTTAAGTCAGCCGTCGCTCTTTATTGCCATCTATATTAGGACGTTGGAAAAAAGATGGGTTTTCAGAAAATTCACGGCGAATATATTGAAAGCACATGTACGTATGCACAAATTATTTTGTGTATTAATAAAAATATTTACAGACTGTGATGTTTTTATTATTGGAACTTTTGGCATTGGGAAAGTCCCAACCTCATGATTTTATTTGTTTGCCAAGTGCCTGTTTCTGCCCCCTTACGTTTTTTGTATTCCAGGAAGCTCACTCAAGGAAACTGAGCACAACTTTCAAATTAATGGGTCCATCCACAAGGAATTGACTATTTTGAGTTGCAGAAGGTTGCACACCTGCCCACAGAACTACAGTATAGACCACTTGTAACGTAACCGCTTATAGTGCAGGACCGGATATAGTACGGTCTTTTCAGACTCCCGTTAATTTTCCCATAGCACTCCATGTATACACGTATCGCTTATAGTGCAGTGGCGGGAGACAAAATTCCGGTTACAGTGTGGCTGTCTGGAAGTTCAGCAGTCAACTGAGACGGTGAACGCTCCCCTCAAGTCGCAGATATCCTCCAACGTAACGGGAGTGCGTATGTCGAGCTCCGTGACGTCCCGGTGGCGAACAGCCGGCGCATCTCGCGCCATCGGGCGTGTTCCAATGTTTCTGGTGCATGAACAGCTCGGTTCATATGTTTCGCCCGGCGCACCAAGCCACGCTGGCCATGCATCCCAGCATTCCTCGCGAGGAGCGGGCAGAATGATGCAATGGCGGGAGCGCGTGAATGCAAGTCCATCGCTGCGGCTCTCTGCGCATTAACAAGCATGGTGTCACGCACGCACAAGCAAACATGAACACATCTCGCTCGATGACCTTTGAAACTTGCTGCCAGAACCCTATGGTGAGGAAGCGCGGCAGCAGCAGTGAGCGAATTGACCTTTGTGCTGCCGCTCACATCAAAGTGAACTAAGCCGTGGAAACAGTGCATGGTGGACTGTGCCCCCGTTGCAGATGGCTTTCAAGATACAGCGGCCCCTGTGGGCAGCCATGCGCGCTCAGAGTAAACGCACCCCTTCCTCCCCCCCTCGAGCCTTTCACACAACGGAAGACAGTGCGCTTCCTTCCCACTTTTCTCCCTTGCTTGCGCGAGATTGAGGCGTGATCACCGGCTCACCCTCGCACGCTTTCACTCGCACATATACTGCGCGCGGCGACGATTTTATTGCCCTTGGACTTTATACGGGACCTCACGGCAACAGCTATGGCAGCTAGAAATGCGCCTGGAGTGTCCATATAATTGCTATCGTAATAAAATCGTTGGTTTGGTTATAGTGCAGATATTCGCGACTCCGGTTACTTCTACACTGTATTCAGAATGTGATCGCCACAGTAAAACTGAATCTGATGGGAGGAAAGTAACGTAATCTCATCCATGCTCAAGTATGCAGTCAGAAATTAAGGCTTGCTCTATCTAGGCCTGTGTGAAGCTTATGCTGTTGTCCCCCCTCAGTTACTGGCTGTGTGTCCAGTTGCAGGTTGCACCGAACTAGTCCAGGCTATAGTAGAAACATTTTAGTTCAGGTCCAGCTTTGAAACAAGAATAGCAGCTTGAACCATGGAGCTAGAATTATTAGATACAAAACAGCAGACACTGATTTCACAATACAGTCATAGTGCAGGGCACGGTGCTGAGTCCTCGTCTGTCATTGCTGCTTGGCTCGCAGTGAAAAGAGAGCTGCATGCCGATTCAAGCTTGTTTGCTCTTCACCGCTCCTTCGCATCACTGTACGAGTTCTTTCACCTCTTCAGTGGCTCATAAAACAGTTAAACCTCGACATAACGAAGTCAGTAAAATTGGCAATTTGCTTCGTTATATGAAAATTTCATTATATTGAAATTCAACTTTTTATGCAAATAAGTACAATCGCCAATGGATTTTGCTTACTCGGAAGGGGCCACAAAATTTGCCGAATTATCAAGCAGTCGGAAAAAGCAAATGTGAATTTGAAAAAAAATTGTTTTCTTGAATATGAAAGTCTGCGATGAATGATGGTTTCATGCTATGTCGATATTTTCACATCGGTGGTACAAAACGAAGCCAGCCATGCTTTCACATCCCCTCCACCCCCACGGCTGATAGTATCACCTGCAGGGGGACTATACTATCATGAAAAGCAGCGACAACGGGGAGCGAATGCTTCGTCTGCCTGTTGCTTCAATGCGTCTCCAAAACTCGAGATTACGCAATTTCCAGTACTAAAAGCTTGGGAAGACAGTGAGCACGATGCCACAGCCACTCTTTGCACACGCAGCATATTACATCTAAAACAGGGTGCACAGGCTGCGTATGCCCTCAGCCACGCTCACGCGCTAGACAAGCTTGCAAACCTATTCCCCCCTCGCGTACCCTTGATCGCGTTACTGTGAACCGTATGCTTGCTCCGCTACCAACCTTTTCCCTTTCTCACGCGGGAAGACAGCACTAATCAAACCACCATCGTTCTTGGCATACCCTTGCACGCTTTCACTCGCACCAAAGGCATACAGTGCACAGGGCACGATAGGATCTTATCACACTAGGATTTTATACAGAACACGACGCTGCTCTGCTGTGCGCGCATGATTTGAGAGGTTCATTGGCAAGGAGGTGCTTGTGATTAGCCATTTGACCATCTGCTCCCGCGGAAGCTTCCATTTATTCTCTGTATTCTTTTGCGGTGGCAGTGAAATTTCGTTATATTCAAATTGTGTGTAAACACACTTGGTTATATTGAGGTTCTAAATGCATGGTGTTCTATGGACAAGAAGTTATAAAAAGTTAAATACCTCGGTATATCGATAATTTCGTTATATTGAAGATCACTATATTGAGATCTAACTGAAGTTGTTTTAAGGCATTAGCTGTATTTGAAAAGTTGTTGAGCACCCTCAGAAGCACCCAATTAAGTTGTTTGCATTATGTTTTACATGGACAATTGAAGAAAGCCTGCAAAATGTAGTTTCTTAGAGAATTTGCTCTGTGTGTGGGTGGCAACCCTCTCAATCGTGTTTTGAATGAGCAAAGCCTGCATGCATATTGTGAAAGAAAGTGATTGGCCACGACATCCAGCGTACATTAGCACCAATGTTGTGAATATAGAAATCTGCAACAATAATAAATAATAATAGGTCGACGCTGAACACAGATTTAAACAAACCTGTTGGCTTTCGACAGGCACGCAGGCTTTGTTCTTTTCAAAGACTTTTGAGAGCGCTGTGTTGAAAACATGTAAACACATAGCGACTTCAATTTTTTTGCACATATTGAAGCTTTTTGCAAAGCCCAGCAAAGATGTCATGCAAACAACTTTCTTTGGAATTTCTGAGGGCACTCTACAACTTCTCAAAACCCACCTTGGTGGCGTAGTGCATTGGCATTGTGCTGTTAAGCTCGAGGGTGCAGGTTCGCATCTCGGCCACGGTGGCTGCATTTTGATGGGGGCACAATGCAAGAACGCCCATGTACCGTGCATTGGGTGCACGTTAAAGAACCCCAGGTGGTCAAAATTAATCCGGAGTCCCCCACTACAGCATTCCTCATAATCATATTGTAGTTTTAGCACATAAAACCCTACAATTTAATTTAATTTTAACTTCTCAAATACAATGTGACCTAAAAGAAATATTTAAATGTTTTCACAATTAAACTTAACCAATTATCTAAGTTAATCATTTTTATCTTGGGACAACCAGAACAATATGCTGTTGGTCTCGTTTGTCTAAGATATATTTCTCTAGTTTTAAAGTTTAGTTCAACTTATGTGAAACACCAGGTGTATGTATACAACATATAGATACCTGCCAACTTTTACGATTTTATTACAAGGTGCCCAATTTTTAGAGGTTGCTTATGATTGCCGTATTGACACCATCATTCACATCCTGTTAAGAACAAAACTGATAACAGGAATGCAAATATAGTTGAGCAATTATCATAGCCCGACTTTTCAGGCACTCGGTTATTTGGACCTACTGGCAGCAGTGCCACAAGTAAAACAGCAGGTGAAATTTTGGTTGCCGTTACATGAATATTTTATTAATACACATCATGAACATGTGTTTTCTTGCGACTCAAATTACGTTTGCTGCGTATATAGAGCAGCGTGCATTTTCACAGCGTCTCTACAGAACCGTCGGCCAATTATTTTTAATAAACAGTGTGTGTGTCTTGTGTAGAAAGCAATTTTCAATGTTTTCACCAAATTCTTATATTTTTTGGCTTAGATGGTAGTATTTCTTGCATTTTAAAGGGGCCCTGAAATACTTTTTTAACATAGTAAGAAAACGTTGCCGATCTGTCATAGAGGCTGCTGTGAACATGCGAGCCAAATACTGCACCGCGTGCAGCAGGGAATGTGCAATCTCATGTCAAAAACTGCGAAAAATTGCTTGGTCCCTCTTCCGCAATTTCATCGTACAGTGTCATCAAAAGCAGCTGAACCCGCCAATGAATGCTATTAGCTTTCGTGATCACGAGAGCTTCCTCAGTAATACATAATTGCTAATTTTGATTAAATAAATGAAAAATACAGTAGGCTTCCATTAATTCGACTCTGGTTAATTCAATTCGGTTAATTCGATCCCAACCGAAGGTCTTGGTCGGCACCCATACATTTCTATCGGCCCCAATTTCCATTACTTCAATCTCAAAATTGGCCTTCACTGGATACTTCAAGCTCGACTTTTCAGCATCGTCGCAATACAGCCGTGTCATGTGGCGAAGCATATTGCGGTAAAAAGGGACCACTATTGCAGAACATAGTGCACATTCCTTAATTATACAGGTGTACACATGCCATCTCCAGTCACTCGCAGCCATTATTACGGCGAAGCTAACTTTAAAGGCAAATACTGCTAAGTGAATAAATGGCATGTTTCGTCATTTTTCTGCCTTTGGTTCAATTCGACCAGTTTCATCGGTCTGGTCAGGATCGAATTAACGGAAGGAATTTCATCTTTGCACTGCGCGTAGCTGCGTCAGCTGTGTGTAGCCTCCGAGATGGCAGTGGCTTGCTGCGAAGCATAGTCTCCTTTATTAGTGAGGCCATTCTGTGATTAAGGTGTTTCAGGGCTGCTTTAAGGTTGTTATGCATCAACATATACAACAAAACACAAATGTGAATAAAACTCTTGAAAACCTCCATAAGCTATATCATGCCATGGTACAAGTTCTTGCAGGAAGTTATTTTTAGACATTAATTCAAAACAGTTCAGTGATAAGTTTTTGTCATTATTTGGAGATAATTTAGACAAATTTGTAGGACCTTACCCAGAAAATATGTGCCTATGTTTATAATGCAAAAAAATGCATTTGCTTCAAGCTCTTGTATAAACTTGACAACGCAAATTTTTCAGTGTGCAAAAACCTTAATTGCATTGGTGCTGATGTCTTCATATTTAGACAAAAACTTGCAAAACTTGCTTTCAACAAACCATTTGCCAGAAACATCTATTCAACGTTGTATAGTATAGTAAGACATCTGCGTGCCTTGCTAGCCATTGCAATGTGTTTTGTGGGCAGAGGTTTCCACATAAAAATTTTGTAAAGGTTGACACCGCTTCATGTTATTGCCAAATATATCCATCACTTTAAGAAAGACATTAAAATAAAGGTCGGATTTTTCATTCTTTCAATATATTTACTTGCCTTGCATTGTAATACACTAAGCAGTCAGTGAAAAGTGGTAATTGACAAACTGCGCACATTTTGTGGCAACACACGGTCATAGGTCGGCGCACTCACTCACACTCATTTCAAAGGCGTGAGTGCGAGTGTGAGTGAGTGCCACTGAGTGTGAGTGCAGGTGAGTGCGACTGCGAGTGAGTGCCTGTGAGTGTGAGTGGAGGTCAGTGCGAGTGAGTGCCAGTGAGTGTGAGTGCAGGTGAGCGGGAGTGAGTGCCTGTGAGTGTGAGTGGAGGTGAATGTGAGTGCGAGTGAGTGTCAGTGAGTGTGAGTGGAAGTGAGTGCGAGTGAGTGCCAGTGACTGTGAGTGGAAGTGAGTGCGAGTGAGAGTGAGTGCCAGTGAGTGTGAGTGGAAGTGAGTGTGAACGTGGTGAGTGAGTGTGAGTGCAGATGAGTGTGAACGTGACTCAGTGCTGTGTGAGTGGAGCCGAGTGTGAACGTGACTGAGTGCTGTGAGTGTGAACGGGGTGAGTGCTTCTGGGTGTGTAGAGGTGAGTGTGAACGTGACTGAGAGTGCAGGTGAGTGTGAACATGAGTGAGTGGTTGTTAGTGGAAGTGAGTGTGAACGTGGTGAGTGCTTGAATGATAAGCAGACGTGATATAGGTTCGCCTTGCTTGCGGGAAAATGGAGACACGTTGTGTGTACAAGCTCACTCACGGTGATGACTTATCGCACTAGCAGATTGTGCACGCCAAGATAGAAACCACTCACTAAGGTCGTAATAATCCAAGGATCAGGCATGAGTGAGGCAATGTATAATGAGATGAGCGGAGATATTATATTGCGATAGCAATTATATGGACACTCCAAGCGAACTTCTGCCGCGGTCGTGGACGTCGTTGTGAGGTTCCGTATAAAGTCCAAACACAATAAAATCGTCGCAGCGTGCTGGCGGTACGCTGCGTGTGCGAGTGCAAGCTTGCGAGGGTCAGCTGACACTTGCTGCTCAATCTCGCGCACGCGAGGGAAAAGGTGGGGCGGAAGCGCGCTGCTTCTGTCGCGCATCAGGCATTGGCGGGGGGGGGGGTCGTCTTGCTCCAGCGGCGACCGCGTGGGTGTCGAATCTCGAAAACGATCTGCAACGTGGAAAAGGGCACGCGCGCACCTTCTCTTCAATGCGATTTGCGACGTGAACAATGTTCAACTAGAGCCGGTAACTTCGTATGCGCCGTGTTTTCGACGTTTAGTTCGCTTTGAAGCGAGAGGCGGCATGAAGGTCAATTCGCTCGCGGCTATAGCTGCGCCTCCTTACTCCAGCGTTCTGACAGCGAGTTTCCACAGTCATCGAGCGGGATGCGTTCATGTTTACCTGTTCGCGCGTGACCCCGTGCTTGCCTATTTAGTTAGTAGGCGAATGTTTACAAGTTTATACGGCCCATTAAACTACTATCCTTGCTTCGTATAGCTCTCTACTAATTTGCTATCGCAATCGAAGCTTCGCCTTTTGGGCGAAACTGCGACATTTTCTTGAATACACTAGGGAATATGTCTGGGATGGAGCGCTGATGGCAGACATATCCAAATCATGACCGGCAAATTTTGCCATGACTTCCACTGAGTGAAGACGTTTAATACCGTGTGATTTGCTACAGCTTCGCTGGTCATCCGCCTTCAGAAGGGGAATGGTTCCTCATTTTCTTCCTACTTCCCTCTTAAACGTACACGTACAGGCTCCTTACATAAACAGGCAGAGCGGAAGAGGGACTAGCCAAGTTAGCATAGAGTAACAGACACGCACGCTCGCATACATGGAGAAAAAAAAGTTGTCGCAGTTTCACCTGAAAGGCGAAGCATCAATTGCGATAGCAAATTTGTAGAGAGCTATACGGAGTAATGATATTAGCTTTATCAGCTGTATAAACTTGGAGATGCAGCAGCACCGGCAACACGCAGAACTGTTGTCGACGCCGTCGGCGTTTTGCCCGCGTTCGCTCAAAATGCGTGCGGCGTTGGTGACTGTTGCCGGAGCCTCTGATATAAATAGGCACTTGGTGCCGCAGCTAAACGACGCCTCCCTTCCCTCCCCCCCCCTCCCCCACGGCCTCTCGCGCGTCGGAAGAAGGCGCGTTTGCTCTACATATATGGTGATTGTAAAGGAGGAAAGAGACGCCTACTTCTGCAGCCCTTAAGGGAGCACGGCGCAGAACGCGCGTTTGTTCTCCGCCGTGCGTTCATTCCCCGTAAAAGCGCGCGCCCCTCGCGCTCTTTCACTCGCACATACAGCGTTCGGCGCGCGGCGCCGATTTCATCCCCATTGACGTCATACGGAACCTCACGGCGACGGCGACACCGACGGCAGAAATCTGCTTTTGAGTGTCCATATAATTGCTATCGCAATAAAAGCGAAGATGCAATGATAGATACCGCTTTGTTCTCCCTTTTGTGTTTGTTTCGGCGTTAAGTGGTTGACTAAGTATACGGACAGTAAATCTCTCCCTCTATTTCCCGCTCTCTTGGCTTAATCCGACCGAAGGGGAGCTTAGCGAGCATGGGCGGCAAGCATGCACACGTCTAATGTCAATGACAGAGAGAGTTTGGGGCTGACGTCAATGTTTATGTCACCATGAATAAATTGAAACGAAAACTTTAGTTGTGCTAGTTTTGCTCTACTTTGCAGTGTTAATAAACCAGCTCTCTTTAATAATTTAGTCAATGAATCCGTTAATTTGCATTTATTAAAACATAACCTTATTGCCTTCCTCTGCACCCCTTCCATTCTTGCAATGAGTTATTTTGTGTACGGAAACCAAACAATATTGGCGTGCTCCAGCACTGTTCGAACAAGCATTTTGTAGGCCAGCAAATTTTATCTGGGGGCGCAAGACGAACGTGTCTTCTCAGGAAGAAGAGTCGGTTTAGTGCTCAGCATGTACATTGATTTCCACTTGAGGTTATTTTGTTAACATGGCTTTCCCATCGGAGAGCGTATGTTAAAGTGACACCTAAATATTTACGCTGAAATGCACAAGTGAGAGGTGTGTTATTAATAATGTAAGTAAACTGAGATATCTGTTTCTTTCTTACTGTTAGTGTTACAGATTTTTGGGCATTTAGTCATCTGCCACTCCTGACACCAAGAAAAGGCAGAATTTTGTATATGGTGATTATCACTGTGATTAATTTCGCGGTACGAAATACAATAGTCAGCGAATAGATGGATGTTACCATGTAATCGGGAAGGCAAATCTTTTATGTATATTAAAAATAAACCTGGGTCCAAAACACTGCCTTGGCGCACTACGGATGCAACAGGTGCTAAATTGGAAGTTTCGTTATGAATTTACACGAATTGTGAGCAGTACAGATCGGCACAGTGACTGATGAGTGCACTCACTCACACTCATTTCAAAGGGGTGAGTGCAAGTGAGTGCCAGTGAATGTGATCAAGTGTAAGTGAGTGCGAGTGCGAGCGAGTGCCAGTGAGTGTGAGTGCGAGTGAGTGCCAGTGATTGTGAGTGTAGGTGAGTGCGAGTGAGTGTGAGTGCAGGTGAGTGTGAGTGCCAGTGATTGTGAGTGCGAGTGAGTGTGAGTGCAAGTGAGTGTGAGTGCAGGTGAGTGCGAGTAAGTGTGAGTGCAGGTGAGTGCCTGCGAGTGTGAGTGGAGATGAGTGCGAGTGAGTGTGAGTGGAAGCGAGTGCGAGTGAGTGCTGCGAGTGTGAGTGGAGGTGAGTGTGAACTTGAGTGAGTGCGGGGCCTGGAAAAAATTATGGTGAGTGAGTGTTCTCCCACACTGCCGACCTATGCGCGCGGTACCAGGAAAAACAAGCAAACATTTTTCCAGGTGCTTTTGAGCAAAGAATTTTTTTACTTTTAGTCGGTACGTTTGTTAAACACTTCACGGTTTTTTACACCAATGCTAGCTAGTCGAATTACAACTAATGGAACATGCTGACGAATCGAGGAAGCTAGACTCGCTCCACAAGGATATTGAGCGAGTAATGTTCACCCCTGCCAGACACCAACACCTAAATCGTTACCGGGTGCAGTCACGCAAACAGGGCCACGTTCGAACGACCATGCTCATTCTTCCCAGTGTCCCGCAAATGTCGTAAAGCAGGCGGCCATTCGCGCGTGCCACCGACCCCCAAGCCAAAGAGGAGGGAGCTAGTTCCACTTGTATCCCACCATCAGGTGGCAATAACGACCCGCCGCGGTGGCTCAGGCCAGAAGTCACCGCTAGTTACTTTAATTTGGCAAAAACCAGAGTGAGCTAATCGTTGCGCTGCTGAGCACGAGATCGCGGGATCGAAACCTGGTCGCGGCGGCCGCATTTCGATGGAGGCAAAATGCAAAAACGCCAGTGTGCTTGCGTTGTAGTGCACGTTAAAGAACACGAGGTGGTCAAAATTAATCCAGAGCCCTCCACTACGGCGTGCCTCATAATCAGAACTGTTTTCGGCACGTAAAACCCCAGAAAGAAGACGGCGCTCGTACGCTAAGTCTTTTCTTGGCACGAAACAAGCGTTGAGAGGTTTCTGGAATGGTATTAAAGCAGTCCACGTCGACTTAGTGTTTGCCTTTAGTGTCCGTTTAAAGTTGCATTGCAGCGGGAAAGGTGCGATGGCAGCTTAATTTTCAGTTAAGGGTAAAGGCTGTGGAGACAAGCTTGGTACACTCGAGGTGTTCCAGGATGTTTGGGCCATCGTGTGCGCAAGAAAATGAAGATTCTTTGCGGCATCCACTTTAGACAATGGTATGAGACTGTCTGCGTTCCTCTTATGGGCTAACCGGCAGCATCATCAGCAGATTGAGGATGCCACACGGAGCCAACGTTTTTAGATTAGTAATCTAAAAACGTTGCACGTAGCCGACAGGCACTGTAAGATGATGTCATGTCAATTACGGAGAGCTTGATGGAGAATTTTCGTCGGATACCAATTAAGTTCTGCATTTCACTGCTAACTCTGAAGGGATGCCTTGAAATCACAAAACACAACCCGTTTGTAAGTTATGCTTGCAGAATCCAATTAGCAGCAGCATGCAAAGCAAAACATTCTATTACCATAGTTGTTATATGGGACACCTTAAACTTGGACTGTGACAAATGTGGCAATGGCACATGTAGAGTCAATAGAAGAGACCAATCCATTGGTGTAAGTGTGTTGCTCTCATCACAGGCCTCGTTAAAAAGAATGGTTTGCCTTTAACGCAAAGCCGGGAAGACAAAAGAATTTCACCTTTTCTGGGCCACAACAATGTCAGAAAGAGCTCTGAATAGCTGCCAGTACAGTTATTAGACGTCTCGGTACTCTTACTGCGAACAAAGACAGTGTGTGCACCCATATATATAAGTATGGAACACATACTATGTCCCGTGACAGCAGCCCTTTTCAGTAATATGCTTCACTGTAGAACATGACTGTGCAGCAACGAAGCTCATTTAAAGGGTCCTTAAACCACCCCGAGGCTCAAAACTTTCATAGTGGCAGTTGTGCAAGAGTCTAAAACGAACATGCAGCCGCAATATTTTTAAACGATGCCGTAAAAAAAGTTACAGGCGTTTGACGATGCGAACGCCACTAGTTTCTCCCTCTCCTTCGCATCTCTTCCCTGGAGCGGTCTCTTCGCCATGTACCTCTAAATGGCACGTGGAGATACCTACTACTAATACTGTCCATATTTGGTTACCATGACTCTGCATTTTCCAGCTACCTGTGCAATCCGGAGGATTGGTCGGAATTTGGGAGTTGGCACGTTGCTATGGTGATGATCTAATCTTTTACATACACTTCACACACCATGAGAATAGAGATGCTTTAATATGGCGCATGTTTGATGACTATACACTTTTCCAATAAGAGCGCCCTGGGCATTAACAACCTTCAGGGCTGTCGAGCCTGTGCTCCAAAGCACTAGGGACAGCAGAGTAAGTGCACTTTATAATCCACATGCAAACATCCAGAGAGCAGGTGTTCTCGGACCCTGATAAGAAGTGTATAAAAATTTACAGTATGTTTACACAAAGGCCGACAAAAAGACCCAAAACTTGATGCAAAATGTACAAACTTTATTTTGCATGTAAATACATAACTGTATCAAAACACTATGAAAGCTAGCATTAAAAATGCCTTGAAAATTGGAGGCAGACGTTAGTATGCTTAAATAGGTGAGATGGAATGTACATGGTACAAAAATGGCACCTTTGTCTGGTGGACTTTCACGGTAGAAAAAAAAAAAGTGCACTCTTAAGAGCAAAGTGTGAAAATGTCATTAGAACATGCTACTCGTATGCTCTTGGAGCTATGTGGTGAAGATCAACTTCACTTGGACGGACACCTTTCATGCAATTATCAGTGCACGTTGTCTTTAAACAGGCACAGAGAACATTTAGAACAATAGTGTGCTCACTCTGCAATGTATTATGCCTTTTAAATGCAATTTGACAGCACACTTTAACTGAGCAAGCCATTACTTACAAAAGGAAATTTTGTAGCATGAGCTCTTTTTGCAATATGGTGTCTAGGTACAAACACCCTTCTCTGACCCGTTGAAACAAGGCACAAATGTTCACATCCTCGTGTGCTATGCCATATAACCAGGCAGAAAAATAACTTCTTGACTTCAGAACTAAAAATTAAAAAAGTGCTGGGTTGAACAAATCATGGGGAACACTTGAGATTTACAAAATGGCCTCGCAACACAGCATAAATGTCAACCATTTGCACTTGGCCAGTATGAAATGTGAAGTCAGTGCATGACAATAGCTGCAGGTATGTGGTTCCTACTGTGATCACAAGCTGTTGTACAATTAGCTTGGCTGTCAGTGTCAGAGGTAACCTCTTGGCAAAGCTCAAACTTACTCTAGGCAGCTAGACGCCACCAGTGCAAGCAGGAATAACTGTAATATTGATCAAGCCAACAAGCACTATCAAATCTACCGAAACGTTTAAATCAAAATTTAAATTTGAAACGGTGTTATATACGCAACTGCCTTGCACAAGCAAAGGCCACCGTAAAGCACCATTATCTCGAGCCATGGGTGGTATAATGTAATGATCTCTTCTGCTTTTCTTATCCACTGCCCACGGCTAGCCAATCCTGGCAACAATGGGGGCAGTGCACTACTTGGACCGTATGAAAAGGAATAGAATCATTACAATATCCCGGCCCATTGATAAAAGGGCAGTTTTTGACACTGCACCTTAATACATAGTTGCGTTGACCTTAAAATGAGATTGCTGCCTCATGACTGTCGACTTGTAGGTGCGTTACATCAGTAGAGCATGATGACACCCTCGGGATTTTTGGGCGTGATGTGTTTGGGCTTCTTCCAGCTCCATGGCTGCAGACTGGCCACCACCAATATACATACATTCAGTGCAAAAAGCACAAGGGCTACCACTAAGAAGTAAAAGCTATAGCCCAGCGATGCCCGCCCGTCAGAAGTCCACTTGTCATTCTGCTCGTCCTGAGTCATAACGTTGTGGCTCAGCTTGAGGTAGTACTGCACCACCCAGGAAACGATGGCTACCAGGCAAAACAGACCTGCAAGGTGTGGCAGAACCATCATCCAAACTGAGTAGACTGCAAAGTAAAAGCCTCCTCCAGCATCCTAGAAATGACCACATCCTGTGTCAACTATGGTTCACTTACCCAGCCACAGAGACCCTGCAACACCTTTTACCAACTCCATGGAATGCGTCTGCAATATTAACCACTTCAGGCAGTGTGTGCACGCCGAGATAGTGCAGCAAAAGCACCGATAAAAATTGTATTTTAAATGTCTTGCATCCATCATTAAAAACTTTTGATTGGAACCCACTGCGGTAGCTTAGTGGCTTTGGCGTTGCACTGCTAAGCATGAGGTAGTAGGATCAAATACCGGCTAAGGCAGCCGCAGTTCAACAGGGCAAAATGCAAAAACTCCCATGTACCGTGCACTAGGTACACATTAAAGAACCCCAAGTGGTCAAAATTAACCTGGAGTCCCCCACCACGGCGTGTCTCGTGGTTTTGGCACATAAAACCTCAGAATTTAATTTTTAACTTCCGATTGGACCTGTGCTGCAAGTTTTAGTAATGTGTAAAATGATTTAGTAAAATGAGTTGGAAGGTAAATGGCTAGGTGGGTGTCGTCAGGTACTAGTGGGGTTCAAGTCTTTTGAGTGTCTTCACAAATTTTTTTCATATTTTTTCATATTTTTCAAGTTGCTGAAAGGTGCTTTCCAAGTATGCTAGTCATGAAATAGTTCTCATATCTGACATTCCTGTGAAGAGTTAACATTCAGTAAACCTCGCAAAACTCGCTGAATAATTCACAATTCTTAATCTGTCCGGGGCTCTGCACTTTTCACGATTCTGAAGATGCAAGAAATGCCGAAAAACTAAACCTTCAATGGACATAATTAAATGGTGCCTGAAGGGTGATTAAAGGCATCTCCTGACAATTAATTATTTTCCAAGGAAAAGTTGAACACGCCTTGCATGAGTGGAGTTATAGGCGATAAATTGCTGCCCCTATCACAGGACTTCCTCCTCCTTTATATCATTCCTACTATCAGGGTTCGTACAGGTTTCCATGGAAAAAATTCAAGGATATTCCAGGACTTTCCAGGACTTTCCAGGACCTGTCACAGGTTCTTTAAGGACTCAAAGCGCCATCCAACGTAGTATTTCTTTACTCTAACATTTCCAAAAATGACTAGTATTATTGCACTTACAATAAATAAATGTATATCACAATTATAACAAAAATTTCTAGCTTTGATAACTTCTCAAGATCACAACACAAAATGAACGCTTACAACAGCGGCCGAGATTTCTCCGGTATAGGCCGAGTAAAGTTCACCAAAATATTCAGATCAGCATAGGGTTATTGCATTAAAATAAAAAGAAATAAATGTATATCCCAATTATGTTAATAATCTCTAGCCTTGATCACTTGGCAAATTCACAAATACCAAAAAAGTTCACAAATCACAATGAATGCTCCCAACAGCTACTCTGACTTTTAGCTCCAGTATTCACTGGGCAAGCTTTTACCGAACATTTCCAAATTATTCAGTGTAGTCTTGCTACACATCCATTATATTATAACAAACAGATGTATATTGCAATTCTGTGAAACATGTCTTGTCTTGATCATTTCTCAAGTCCGCAATATTAAAAGGTAACACAACGAACACTCACAGCAGCTGCTCAGGCTTCTGCAGTATTAGCTGGGTTGGTTCATCAAACATTTGCACAACATGCAGCATACCGTATTTTCCGGTGTATAAGACGCGTTTTTTTTTTTTCTGAATTTTTCGTCGGTATGTCCTATAGAACGGTGTGACCTATGTACGTTTTTTTTCCAGAAAAACTAGCGTCAAAATCGGATCCGCTGTTATGGCCACGCGAAACGCGTTGGTTGACTTAATTGCTACGGGTTCTGTGCGCGCTATCGAGGTGCCAGGTTCTCGTGATCAAGTTCTCGAGCGCCGTGCGAGAAGGATGGAGCAGCAACGCAAGCGGCGGTAGGCCGACCGCAAGTCGATTGACGCCGAAGTCGTTGCATCTGCAGATCGCTATCAAGATACGGCGCGCACCGCTGCGCAAACTACGCAGTTGCTATGAGAGTACAAGCACCCCCCTCCACCCCTTCCCGCTTTCCTCCCTTGTGTGCGATTCGGCTCAGCGTCGCATGCTTTCACTCGCACATACAGCATACGGCGCGCGGGGACGATGTTATCGCACTTGGACTTCATACGGAACATTGCGGCAACCACGACGGCAGAACTGCGCTGTGGACTGGAAATATATGGCACCCATACGCTTGCGCGTGACCCGAGTTCACGGTGCGAAACTTAACTTTTTTATATCGCTTACCGAAAGAACAGGTGCGTCTTATACACCGGTGGGACTTATATACGTTTTCTTTTTTGGAAAAACTGCCGTTTTGAGGGGGGTGCATCTTATACAAAGGTGCGAATTATAGACCGGAAAATGCGGTAATGTTATTGCGCTTATATTATCATAAATAATAATATAACAAACCTCCACCCAAGGGCACTGAGCATCAGTGGTAAATTGCTGCACTATAGCTCTCTTTAGCTTCACTAGCTTCACATCGCACGGAAGAGTGAAAGTGGGACAAGGCAGACTGACGGGCGAGGAGTGAAACGAACGACGGGGTGAGGAAAGCGGCGAAAACACTGCCAGCTGAGCCAGCACCGAAGCGCGGGACGGGTCTCTCGCTCCGCTCGCGGTTTGACGCGGTGTAGCCTTTTTTTTTTTTTTTTTTTTTTTTCCCCGGGCAGTTCTGCAAAACGGAACCACGTGTGCCCGCGCCGACGTATTCTTTCTGGAATGGGGAGTTTGTCAGATCGACGCCGTTCTACTACAAAAAGGAGGTCGCAATGTCGATATCAGAGTGCATTGCTCACGAAATTCAAGGATTTTCAAGGAAGGAAAAAATTTCAGGACTTTCAAGGCCCTTGAAAACGCACTTTTCAATTTCAAGGACCTGTACGCACCCTGCTACTATGCTCAAAGTTGTATGTTGTGTCCATCATCATGGTGAGCTATTGTGTTGGCATGGCCTCGGGGATCATCTCAACATGTCCTCCACCAAATGGTGCCAATGTCCCACCAATAAGACTTCTGTGCTTTTGTTTCTGCTGAAGGCACCAAGTAGTGCCTACAACAGTTGCGATTAAGTATTTGCAACGTATAGTGAAATACAACCAACAGTCATGTTTAAAAGTACTATACACAAAATATGGTGGGGGTATTAAAAAGGCATTTCGAGCCAAATTGCAGGCTTCCTGCTGCGAGTACAGGAATAGCTTACATAGATATTCACTACAGCATACAGGGTTCGTACAGGTTTCCAAGGCAAAAATTCAAGGTTATTCCAGGACTTTCCAGGACCTGTCACAGGTTTTTCAAGGATTTAAAGTGGCATCCAAAGTAGGAGTTCATTACTTTAACATTTACAAAAATGACTAGTTTTATTGCACTTACAATAAATAAATGCACATCACAATTGTAACTTTTATGGGATTTTACGTGCCAAAACCACGACCTCATATGAGGCACGCCGTAGTGGGGGACTCCAGAAAATTTCGACCACCTGGGGTTCTTTAAGGTGCACCTAAATCTAAGTACACGGGTGTTTTCGCATTTTGCCCCCATCAAAATGCGGCCGCCATGGCCGGGATTCGATCCCGCGACCTCGTGCTTAGCAGCCCAACACCACAGCCACTAAGCAACCACGGCGGGTATCACAATTATAATAAAAATGTCTAGCCTTGATAACTTTTTCAAGATCACAACCCAAAATGAACGCTTACAACAGCAGCTGAGATTTCAGTATAGACTGGGTAAAGTTCACCAAAAATATTCAAAACATTCAGCATGGGGTTATTGCACTAAAATAAAAAGAAATAAATGTATATTCCAATTATGTTAATAATGTCTAGTCTTGATCACTTTGCAGGTTCACAGCAATACCGAAAAAAAAGTTCACAAAACACAATGAATGCTCCCACCAGCCACTCTGACTTCCAGTATTAACTGGGTAAGTTTACCGAACATTTCCAAGCCATTCAGTGTAGTCTTGCTACACATCCAATATACAGTAGAACCCTGCTGTTACGTTCCCGGGTGCTGCGTTTTCCCGGCTGTTACGTCGTTTTCGGCCGATACCGGCATAGCTTTTTGTAAAACATGTCTTGATCATTTCTCAAGTCCGCAATATTAAATGTTAACACAACGACTTAACACTCACAACAGCTGCTCAGGCTTCTGCAGTATTAGCTGCGTTGGTCCATCAAACATTTCCAAAACATTCAGCATAAATTTATTGCACTTATACTATATTATCATAAATAATATTATAACAAACCTCCAGCCAAAGAAAGGCACTGAGCATCAGTGGTGAAGTTGCTCCATCATAGCTCTCTCTAGCTTCACATAGCGCGCCAGAGGGAAAGTGGGACAAGGCAGACCGACGGGCGAGGAGTGAAACGAACGATAGGGTGAGGAAAGCAGTATAAATGTTGCCAGCCGAGCCAGCACCGAAGCGCGGCACGAGTCGATCGCTCCGCGCGCGATTTGATGCGGTGAAGCCTTTCATTTTTTCCGCGCAGTTCTGCAAAACGGAACCATGTGTGCTTGCGCCAGCGCATTGTTTCTGAAATGGGGAATTTGTCAGATCGACACCGATCTACCACGGAAAGGAGGTCGCAATGTCGATATCGGAGTGCATTGCTCACGAAATTCAAGGATTTTCAAGGAAGGAAAAAAATTCCAGGACATTCAAGGGCCTTGAAAACACACTTTTCAATTTCAAGGGTTTTCAAGGATTTCAAGGACCTGTACGCACCCTGACTGCATAGCCTGGTGACAAAGCAGGTGTATTCACCAGGTTCAAGAAATGTTGCACGGGCACCTAACAGGCTAGGGCATTGCAGACAAATGTGTATATTACATCTTGAAAGTATTAGAGATGTGAGCTGCTGAAAATGCTAACGAAAGCATTCGGGCCCTTTTTTACTGAGAAGCCACTCTTCTCCCTGCCCGCAGAAACGTCGCAGCTCTCACCTCTGCATCACACATAGCCACCTATAGCACATAAATAGCCATCAGCACTTCGAATTTGGGGATTCTTGCGAAAGCAGAATGTCCAACACCGCCACTGGAAATGTGCTGTGTAAAACGAGTTGTGCTTCAAGAATTCAGTAGTCAGTTACAAAAATATAGCTTTGCATATGCTCAATGCCTACTGCACACCCACATTCCTGCCAAATCGGGTCTGCCTTAAGAAAAAAATACATCACGACAAAAAATGATGCCATTTGCGTGTGACGATCCGTAAAAAACAAAAAGGAAAAAAATTTACAGTACAACTGCAAAGTATTTTGGTGATGTGATTGGTCCAGGTCACTTTCGAGCACCTAAAAGCTTTCTTGGGAACAGCAACACGGTCCTTGGAAATAGATGACAGGTCCACATCCCTGTAAATAGAAGAGCTTTTTGTTGGGCTAGTTAGTTTCCATGTTCAGACATGATGATGATGATGAAGCCTCAATTAAGGGGGGGACGTGGCGTTCGATAACTTTATTTCTTTGTGGATTTTTATGAAAATTGGCAGACTTATCAGCAACGGTTCTGTGATACTACTGTATAAATTTCATAAAGATATCTTAAGAACTTTTTTTTATGTACAATATTTTTCTCCTTCTGGCCTTGTTGTAAGCCTGAATCACTTATAAAATATGATAGAACACTTGTTCAAAGCACTGTGCATTCCAAGATGAATGGTTGAGGTTGTGACATTCTTAGATTTTTTTTTATTTGCAATGCAATTTTTTTAGTTCTCATTTTTTAAGAGGTGACAGTACCACAGCCATTTAGGCTGTGAGTAAGTAGTCGAATCGTTAATTGTAGTAAAGTCAAACTGCAAAAGCAAGAGTGTCATGCCCTGGACAATACATCCAGGAAGACAGGAAAAAAAAAAAACGTAACTGAAATAGACCTAGTGGTAACGAAGAAATCAGTGGAACAAGCAAAGCAGGAAGCAAGAAAAGTCGTTTTGAGAAAAAGGCTTTTAAACTCAAACTCAGCCTACAGATGTTTCTGAAATGTTTTATGATGCAACCCTCTATGGGAGACATTCATAATTGACCAGAAATCGTTCTAGGCCTGTTGCCCCTTTGCCAATACTTTTAACAGCCTGTATAGCTTTCATATTTACATCGAAAACTTTGCAACCTTCCTTTCACGGTGATGACCCCTCCTTCGCGACACCGCCGCAAAACGCGCACGTCAGTATCATTTGCGCTGCTAATCCATGTCTTGTTCCCAGCTGAACTGAAAGTCCTGGTTGGGAGCACTGCTGGCACTTTGATTTGCCGAGAAGCGCGTTCAGGGCCGTCATTTGAACGCTAAGAAACTCCCCCACTTCTTCTGTACTGGCAAGCACCTCACCTTTACCCGTCAGTTCCATTTTCCGCGCGGTCGCAGACACCGAAGTAAGTTTTGCTTGCACTTTCGCGACGACCTCCCGGGATGCTTCGGCCGATACAAAATGTGGCTCTAGGCGTGCCTGAATGGTGCCGCCCGTACTTGTGGACGGCATAGCAACATCGTTCAAAGTGCCGAGAAGAGAATCAGACACATCCGAGGCGCGATTGCTGGATGCATACGACGATGTGGAACGCGGCACGACAAGCTCAATGGTGCCATTGCTGTTCGCACGAGAGGTTTCAGCAACGTATGAAGTCCCCGAGAGCAACTCCTCAACATCGTCGACACAAGTAGGCATTTCGCCCGCATGTGAAGTTCGCAGTGGCGGCTCCTGAACGGCATCATCGGCACGCGTACGCATCCTGCCCGCGTGTGGAGTTCTCAGCTAAGCGTCTGCGACTTCTGTGCTATGCTGCACAGTACTGCCAGGCGACCTTGAAGCAGTCTGTTACACTGTCGGCGATTTTCGCTTATGAGTGCCGTAAGCATGAGCCGTCTTGTACTTCAGCGGTCGCTGACCCATGGTCACCAGTAAACTTCCGAAACAAGGCCCGGAAGCACTGATGAATGCGTCGAGCCGATATGTCTAGAGTAGCGTATCACAACGGAAAACCAGCTTCCGAAACTATGCTCCGCATGCACTGACAGCGAGCCGATACGTCCAGAGGCGCATATCACAACACAAGTCAGCTGCATTCCGTAAGTACTGGCGATCCTGGCGAGCCAAGATGCCAAGAGGCGCTTATCACTTGCGGAGTCCGCTGCCGAAACTACGCTCCGTACGTGCTCACGAAGATGGCGAGGTGATTATCAGACGAGCGAGTCACGGGCGATATCAAATGTAAGCTTCTGACACTATACACCGCATATACATATGAACATCGTGCGCCGACAGGCGCGGCAGCCCAGTACCAAAAGACGCGCACTGCCAACGAGACCAATGGCGAAGCTCCAATTGGCCACATGACGGGCGTGGCCAATCGGAGGCCTCAGAACAGCCTTGAATCATTCGCTTTTTGTGTGTTTGCTTCTAAATGGATTTGGCCGGAGCGGCAAGTTTAAAGACGGAGAAATGCGCTTTCCAACAAGGGCAAAATGGCGGCGCTCGGTTGCGGCGCTGCTTGAAAAACGCCATTTTTTCGCGATTTCCATGTAATTTTTTCGCCACGTTGGTTGATACAAAAATTTTTTTGAGCACTTCTACGCGGTTTTTAGCGTTCATATTTTGGAATCAGATAAAAAAAAAAAGAGTTATAGAAACAGAATATGGGCTATTCAAAAAATTGATTTTTTGGTCATTTTTCGCAACACGAAAGCCCCCCTTAATGACACAAATCCACTGTGGGAAATAGGCCACGAAGGTGGTAATACGATTGAAAATTAAAATAAATTAGTTAATAAATAAGTAAAAAGAAAAAGAAACGAATTGAAGATCAGAAATAAACCGATAATAAAAGAAATAAAGTAGCCTAAATTAAGGTAGTCAGTCAGCCTTGCCTAGATAGGAATAGTAATGTGAACTTAATAATGAAATAAATACAGTAAAGGATAGATGTAAAAGTGTGGAAGTTAAATTTTGAATAATGATAATATTGTTACGTAAAACGACACAAGGCGGGACTATTTACACTGTATTTACAGTATGTGAGAGACACAGTAGCCAAGATGGTGGACAGCCACCAGCACCAGAGAGAACCGTCTTCTTCGTCGTCTGCCTCAGGCTGAATGTCTCTCTCGTAGCATTACCCCCGGCGGTGGAAGCGCCATCTCGGCGCACTTCACACATTGTCGTTAGAAGGAGGGCGGTAGGCTTTCAGTCTGCTGACGTGAACTATGTCACTGGGGGCGATCGCAGGCGGTAAAGTCGGAGAGACGGGAACAATCTCGTAGGTGACGTCCGTGACCTGGCGGACGATTCGGTAAGGACCCGTGTATCGAGCTAACTTCTCAGACAAGCCAACACGACGGAATGGACACCACAGGAGAACTAAGGCACCAGGTGAGAAGCAAACGTCGTGATGCCGGCTGTCATAGAGGCGCTTCCGGGACGCTCTATGACAGCCGGCATAGGCCAACAGCTTAGAGCGGGCGATCTGACGCGCGTGATCGGCATGAGCGATGGCATCACGTGCATATTCACTAGGCGGCGCGGCAGCAGCCGGAAGAAGGGTGTCCATTGGTAACGTCGGTTCACGGCCAAAGACCATATAAAAGGGTGAGTAACCGGCGGTATCATGACGCGATGAATTGTAGGCGAAAGTCACGTAAGGTAGCGCCAGGTCCCAGTCATGGTGGTCAGATGAAACATACATTGAGAGCATGTCCGTTAGGGTGCGATTTAGTCACTCGGTGAGGTTTGGGGATGCTAGGCAGTGGTCACCTTGTGCTGCGTTGAGGAGGAGCGCAAAAGATCGTCGATTACACGGGATAAAAATACGCGGCCTCGATCTGTGAGCAATTGGCTAGGGGCGCGGCATGGTGTAGAATAACATCGTGGAGCAAGAAATCGCCAACATCAGTGGCAGTGCTGGTGGGGAGCGCTCGAGTGATTGCATACCTGGTCGCATAATCAATAGCAACGGCGACCCAGTTGTTGCTGGATCGTGACTCGGGAAAAGGACCGAGGTCTAAACCAACACTGAAGAATGGTTCGGTCGGGATGGAGAGCGGCTGAAGCAGTCCAGCCGAAGGTGCGGCAGGACGTTTCTGGCGTTGGCATTTGTCGCAGGAGGTCACGTAACATTGAACAGACCGGGCAAGACCGCGCCAAAAGAAGCCGCGCCGGACACGGTCGTACGTGCGGGATACGCCAAGGTGACCAGCAGTTGGTTCGTCGTGAAGCTCATGCAGGACCGTTGAATGCAGATGTTTAGGCACAACGAGAAGCAGCTCAGGGCCATCTGATTGGACGTTACGACGGTAAAGTGTGCCATTCACGAGGGTGAACATGCGCAGTGAGGCGTCGTTAGGTGCGGATTCCAGCCGGTCAATGAGCGATCGCAAAGAAGCATCACGACGTTGTTCGTCACCAATCTGGAGAAACTGAGACATAGACATAACGCAGGGGTTAGGTTCAATGTCTGATCCGTCTGGTTGGTCAACAGGGTAGCGGGACAAGCAGTCCGCGTCCAGATGGAGGCGGCCAGACTTGTAGGTAACGGAGTAAGAGCACTCCTGAAGGCGCAGAGCCCAACAACCAAGTCTTCCCGTAGGATAACGACCGTAGTCGTCATCTTGTAGCAATATTAATAATATTATAACTGAATTTGTGTTTACTTTTTAAATTTTCTAAATTTGTTTTCAGTGCCATGTCTCTCTTCCCTTTCTTTCTCTTCACATTCCTATTGTGGGGATCGAGGTGCCTTCTCATGCCCCATCCCCCAGCTCGCGCATTGTGCTTAGCTCGATCTCCAGGAACCACCACCACAATGGCAACATGGCGGACACGGCTAGCGTGCTGGAGCCAATTTCCACACATGCGGGTTTTTTACACATTTACACAATTTTTTAGACATGCGCATTTATACAGGTGCACGAGCATTTGTGCCTGCTGCAATTTGGCTGCCATAGCTATGATTCAATACCACTACTTCGTGCTCAGTAGCAAAATATTTTAGGCCTAACACTGAGCCTCTGCAGCATGCGGAATTTGTGATTAGAACTCCGACTGGCCCTTCGCAGAAATATTACAAGAAACCCTGCTACTGTTTTCAGCCTCATTCCAAAAAAACAGCACATGCATTCGTTATTAGGGGGAAGGGGGGGGGGGGAGCTAACAGAATGCAAATTATGGAGCATAGAGCAAACTACTTCCGTTAGCATCATGTTCTTTTTCTTACTATAATCTGAATTACACTTTCTTGCAACTTGTGAAGTAGTCTTACAGTTTCATTTTCTTTCATTAAGCTTACATGGATTGCAGAAAGACATTCACAGAAGAGCCTCTTGTTGGGCTAGAAGCATAGTTTTTAGCGCCACCATTGATAGAAAGTGAGAGAAGAGATAAAAGTCCAGGCGCTACCTTTCGTCTTTCTTCCTCTTTCAATTGTGGCACTAAAATCCATGCGTTCAGTCACAGCCTGTGCAGATAGCAAAACTGGTATAGTATAAACTCGATTAGGAAAACCAGATAGTTCAGGTTCGCCGTCTGGTCCCATTCAAAGCCCATATGCTATTGTATAGCACTAAACACTCTTTAATTAGGAAGCATCTGACCACACAGCTGTTACATTCGTACTAAATGCATCGATGGAGAGTGTGTCACTATAATTGCCATCCAGAAAGAAATGGTGAGAATGCAGTTTTTTTTCTTTCCCCTAAGTTCTGTCTTGCATGGTACTTCGGCTTTTGTGGGCAAGTGAGTCCAGTGAGCAGTATTATTATTCAGTGCATGGTGCCATGACATGACACAGCACACAAATTTTGTCAATGGAAACCATTGACACATAGACAAAAGTACACTTTGAATGTGCCAAACTTGTTGAGCGATACATGACGGCACCAACCGACTCACTGACAACCTCAATTGTCAAAATTGCACTTATGCAGATGAAGACGCTTGTGCGATGCTGCCACCACTGCCACCCAGTGAAGGTCGCAAGGACCTCACCAATAAGGAGAACTTTTGTTTGAGTTCTCTTTACAGGTTGCGAGTGCTTTTTATTTTCATACTGCAGTTCTCACTCAGAAATAACATTTGTTAATTGTTCTCTTGGTCTATTCAACTGTCACATACTTTGGACATTTTATCTAGTTCAGTAAAATCAAACAAGTGCAGGCCTCCAGTACCTGGCTAAAAAGTGCAACACGTGTCTTTCTTACTAACTTGCATGGCAAACACAATAGTCGTTGTGATCTAACAAAATCACAATTAATGTCTGATACACATAGGTATCGGCATGTTTTCTCACACTGTTTCTCATCCCTGGTGCAGGCAAATTACTCAAATTTTGCCTCCAAGCACTCAAATGTTGCCTGTTGACAGCAGTGTTCCTCCACTTGCATTATGCATAGCAAGTGGAGGAAGCAGCATGCTACTCTTTCATGATGCCAACTGTTGATCTCACGGCAGACATTAGGCTGCTGTGAAAGGAAAAGCGGCAAGTGTCCTACATAGATCAGCATCAGCACGCTTGAATGCAGGAGCGTGTGCACTTCTGAGCTCGATTAGGTTAGGTGACCTGGCTGGGCGAACACAGGTGCTAAACATGCACATCATTTAATGAAAGCCTAAGCAGCTCACATCTTTTTTTTTTTTTACTAACACAGTTAAATAGTCACAATGCCTCCTTCCCTATAGGGTGTCTGCACTTGACGTCATCCGCGAGGAGCGCTACCGTCCGCGGTGGCCACCATGTTGGCGGTCGCCGTCCTTAGGCGGCCTAGGCCTAGGCGCTGGCAGTAGTGCAACGGACAATTCAGTGGAAGGTTGCACTTCAGTATTTATAGTCAATTGGTGTGTTCAGTGACTATAATGCACTTAAGTGCATATGTACGCGGTTTAGATAAACCTGAGTAATTGCGCTACGAAGAAAAAGTGCGCTTGTGCAGCAGCGTCGACCTACCTTGGACTGAAAGACTCTGAACTTCAGCACGTTGTCGGGCTGCTGCCTCGTGCGGATTTCACCGACATCAAGGACTATCTTGTGCACGGAACAAGTTTTGGGTCGTGCGAGCAACTAAAATCATACAAATTCATGGAAGGCCATAATTATTTGACGAGCGGCTGGGTGCAGCAGCCATTCGTCTAATTGTTCTTGTGGTTGTTGTCTGAAAGGTGAGCAAGCTTCTGTCTTTATTTTTGTTTGCGTTTTTTCTTTTTTTGGTGAAATAGCCATGTGAATTGTGTGTGCATCTCATAGCCACAGTAATGGGATGTCGCGGTCGGAGAGGGATTAGATGCAGCAGTTGCCAGCGGTTATTCCCCCCCCCCCCCCCCCCCAAATGGTTTTTTAGACCTCCGCCACTGCAGCGTGCTGTGCATGTGTTTGTTTAGTGCTGGTTAGAGATGCGCAGCTTTTGGGAAAGAAACAAGTATAATGTATTTGTAACTTCCTTCCTTTTAAATGACCATCAGCATTTACATAGTCCCGTAAATTCCATTCATTGACGTCGTACAAATTAGCGTTAACGTTGTTTTATTTTGAAAAGCAGTAAGTGCTCCAACTCGATCTGCAGTCACTACAATTTTCCAATTGAATTCAAATTTTTAGATCGCGACGCTTCAGCTGTCTGTCTGTTCGCGCAGCTTCGTCATTCACAGTAATTCAAAGAAAAGCCACTCACACCGTGGCTTCTCATAAAAGAAGACAGTAACACTGCGTAGTTCACCATTATACCGCTGCTGCATTGGCGTACAATCGCGGCACGTATAGTCTCTCCGTGCACGCAGATACACTTATTCAAGTACTTTCTATGTAATAACACGCACTCATGGCTCCGAGCACAAAACACTGCTGTGTGCGAACTCCCCACGACGGCTTGGACGATAGCGATCTTCAATACTTCCGCAACGCACGGACGAACCGACAACCGTAAACATTGGGCGGCTGCCAGGCGAAGCTGTCGCCGCCTCGCGGATCAAGGTTCAGTGCATACCCCCTATATCCTAATGCAATATAACCGCGGTAAAACATATTTCACAGTAATCCTGTAGAACACACGGAATCTTGCTGCCTGAGAGTCAATAGTGATAATAAAAACAAATCAGTGGAAAGTCTTTAAAAAGACATGAGAAAGGAATATCGAGCTCTAATAGAAAATAATGCTTCTGCCATAGCGAAATGGCCACTCTTACCACGAGAGGTGGCATGGTAAGTCAGAAAAAGGTAAAAAAACGAAATACAACTTCCAATCCAAAATTGCCATGATGTCACACATTATTGAATGTGTCTACTTAAGCCAATACATTTCACATTTAGTGTGCAATATTGTGGAAGCTACACAAGAAGTTCGGTCATTAAAATGTATTGCTCTGCTTGCTTCATGGTCAAATGGTTAAACATCTAGCTCTGAATCAAAATGGCATGGGTTCGATACTGTCGCTGAAGATTTTTCTTCTTTTTTTTTTTTTTGAGGACAACTGAAAGTTTACCTCGGGTGAACTTAGCGCGGCATTTTTTCAGCACCATGTCAGATTTGCAAGATTAAACACGACACTGCAATGCAGGTGCAGCTATAGGCCACTCTATGCTTCGCTGCACGCCAACATGCTCAGGTGAGTATGTACGCGAGGATGACACGATGGGCTGAAAATTAAAAACCCAAAATAGAAAACGAAAAGCAAAATTACGTAATAGCCTATTAGGAGCCATATAACACAGTTTGTTATATTTAAGGATTGAGGCTTCTCTTTCATTTATTGCTGAGCATAAATAAAGAACAGTTTCAAATAACTACTGGAAAGAAAACATGTATATTTTGGTGACGAACACAGCCACTGCAATAAGTCTTGCTAACCTCCACAGCATTGCACACAATGTATGAAACAGAGTATAATTATTTATTTGTCCCAAAAGTTCTACACTGCATTCACAAGGAAGCAAAGACCGAATTGGCAAGTTTCAAGAATTTAGTTCCTGAGCTCATGCGTGGGAAAATAAATTGAAATTAGTGATGTCACACCTGATGTATTAACCTTTTTCTTCCAAATGACTGAAAATAGAGCTTGATGGAATACTTCCAACTGCACAAAATTATTTAAACATGCTAAACCATAAGGAGCCCCTATAGAATAAGATTGAATGGAATGCAGACTCGGCTGATAAGCATCGTTTTGTAAAAGGATGCACAATGACGATTCTTCCAGATATCAGTACTCTGAACTGTACAATACGATGTCCACTACACATGCGTGTAGTGGACATGCCACACATGTTCCCTGTCCACCGTTGCCCTCAGTCCTTATCTGCCAACAGTTCCAGACACTTCCATCATTGGATTCATCCGCCTTGGCACATTTACACATAGGAAACAGCAATTAGTCAGCACATGAATGCTGACTGGATCAGATATCAACTTCATGCAGCAGTACATCCTATTATTCATAGCATCTTGCCACAATATTGCTTCGTCACCATTGCTGTGTGAGAACTTTCTGTCAGTACTGATAGGCGACACTCCAATGATTTTTCACTCGTTGGAAAAAGAATAAAAGGAAAGCATGTGCTTGCAAAGCTGCAAAAATGCAAGAAGTTGGGGAGAAAAGTAGAGCACAGAGCAAATGCTACGTGCATGACCTCAGCATGGTCTTTAAACAAAAAAGAAAGTGAATCAGCACTCCTGTCTGTCCTACTCCACAGGCTCGACTATTCACACATTCCACAGGCACGACTACTCACAAGACACCGATAAGCCAAACATACACAGGGAGTGTGAGTAGACCCACTGTGTAAAGATGCTCCTATGGGAGATGTGCATTGTGCCTTACTCATTGTTAATGACATGCATGTGTGCATCTGGCCAAGATGGGTGTGGATTTTTTACCAAATAACAGGTAGCAATGACACTACGGTGGTATCACACACACACACACACACACACACACACACACACACACACACACACACTAGCAGTCATTGCATGTCAGATTGAAGAGGCCCAATAAAATTACCTTGGCATTCAATGTCCACAATCTGACAGATACAACAGTGCACGACATACTGAATGCAGAACACAAAAGCGATCGGCACTACATTATTATTACCGTGGTGCTAATTCAGGTTGTGTACTACAACTGCTCTCACGGTAAGAAAATGAGAGAGAACTCAGGACCAGTGGCCTGAGGCCATAACCACTGGTACTGAGGGAAGGCCCCACATTAAGCACATCCATGCTCTGGAACTACAATGGCCAGAACTATCAGAAGCATTTGCAATAAAAAGAAAGTTCTGCGTCGCTGACATGATTAGCCTTAGCAATTTTATCAGAGCTTCGATACTATATGTACGCACATATATTGAGATTTAAGTCAAATGATGTGTTTGGGTTGACAATAAAAATAACGTTTAAATACGTTAAACAGGCAAGTTCAGCGGCTACCTTACAAAGTACGCCGCATATCACAAGGAAGCACTTTTTTTTCTTTTTTCTTCTAACGTTGAAAGACACGAACGGAGAAATAATGCGATCGTGGCACCAACCTCCGACAGTATTCCACAGGTACAGGCCGGCCCTTCCCGTGATGGCTTCTACGGGCGTCATCACAGAGTTGACGATCGCAAAAATGCAGCTCACAAGCCCGAAAACAACAGCCAAGGAAATGCCCAGCACTGTCACGAGCCACAGGCCGAAGATCATTAGCGTCGGATTCTTCTGCAGCTCTTCTTTAACTATGCAATGCAAAAAGAAACGAGATCACGAGTCATTCCGAACGACACAATTCCACACGCCAGCTATGTACAAACTAACGAGCTGTACACCATGCCTGATGTAAATTAAGAAAATACTACTTGAAAGGTCTTACGACTTTTTATCTGAAAGACGAATGGATGAGGAAATAGGCTTAGTAACTGTCAAAACATACTTACTGCTGAAAGTTGAGTGCCTAGGACCCAGTCCATAATTAAGCGTCTTTTGCCATGAAACAGTCCAAAAGATACTTCTCCTTTGAACTTCCCTTCGTTTTCAGCTTGCTGTATAGAATTATTGCTCACATAAACTAACATAACTGGCTTCGCCTCGATCCATTCCTGAGTTGCAAGTGACACGGTGAGGAACGCTAAACAGCCGCAGCAAACAAAAAAAGTGAGAAATGTGAACACCCGCTTCACCAGATCCATCACTTCTTGCTTGAAGATCACACTTGAACAGTAAATATCAGATCATTCTAGAGCCACCGCAAACTTCCAAGCTACTGAGCAACAGCCAACGAACGTCCATTGCAGCTACGCCATTATCAAAAAGTTATTCAGCGGAAGTGCAGCAGAAAGCGCCTTGTGACGCATTTCCGCAATTGCGCAGATGGGGGATAGGAGCATTTTGGACATTTGGTACCATGGAGGAACCATGATTGGTACCCGCAGTACGGTGGCTAGATGGGTAGGTGTGCCGACCGAGCGTAGTTCCCA
>NC_051154.1:21667347-21752282 GCF_013339745.2 Dermacentor silvarum
CAGCAATTTCGCCTTCAAGATGGGGTGCTTCATCGTTATATTTATCATCCTACGGGTAACAAGTGGGTCCCAGTCATACCTCGCTGCCTTCGTCTTCGAGTTTTAGAAGCATTTCATGATGACGTTGCCGCCGGCCACTTAGGCTTCCTCAAGACCTACGACCGCATCAAGGCCCGCTGCTTCTGGCCTGGATTGTCCACAACGGTAGCCAAATACGTTGCCTCATGTGCGTTGTGTCAGCACCGCAAACGCTCCACATCCCCGCCTGCCGGTTTTCTTCAGCCTCTGCCATGTCCGACCGAACCTTTCGAGTGCGTTGGAATTGACTTATACGGTCCCTTGCCGTTGACGCCCTCCGGTCACCGCTGGATCGTCACAGCGGTAGACCACTTAACAAGATACGCCGAGACTGCGCCTCTTCGATCTGGTGCTGCTTCTGAGGTTGCCGACTTTTTCCTGCAATCCATAGTCTTGCGCCATGGTGCTCCTCGCGTTCTTTTGTCCGATCATGGCAAAGCCTTCATGTCCCACGTCCTCGAAGAAGTCTTGCGGCAGACTAATACGAAGCATAAAACCACTTCTACATATCACCCGCAAACCAACGGCCTTACTGAACGCTTCCACCGAACGCTCTCTGACATGATTTCTATGTACTTACGTCCTGACCACACAAACTGGGACAACATCCTTCCCTGTGTTACATTCGCTTATAATACTGCGACACAACGAACTACCGGTTACAGCCCTTTCTTCCTGGTGTATGGACGATCTGCCTCCTCCGTCTTCGACTCCGAATTCTTTTTCTCTCCTGCCTCGCCTAACACCTCCCTCCCAGAAGAGTTTGCAGCTCGACTCGCGCATTGCCGTGAAATTGCTCGTCGCAACACCGCCGCTACCCAAGAAGAAAGAAAACGTCGCTGCGACAGTAAACGCCGCGACATCGCCTTCCATCCTGGAGACCAAGTCCTCCTATGGACGCCGGTTCGAACCCCTGGACTTTGCGAGAAATTCCTTCACCGGTACATTGGGCCCTACACAGTCCTACAACAAACTTCCGCAGTGAACTATCTCGTCACTCCGCTTCAATCCGTCGAGGACCGCCGTCGTCGTAGTGCAGAAATTGTTCACGTCTCCCGCATGAAGCACTTTATTCCCCGTTCAGCCGATCTTTAGATTGCGGCCAGGTTGGCCGCTTCCACGAGGGGGGGAAATTAGTGTAAGCACATTTCACGTACTTCATCGTTCTCATTTGTATATAGCCATCATCATCCCTGTTTCTCTTCTTCTTCGTGTTTGAGCCTCGGCCGTGCCGGTGGAATAAACGGGTCTGCCAGTGCTGCCTGTCCTGGTCGTCTTCCGTCTTTCAATATATATATATATATATATATATATATATATATATATATAGAGAGAGAGAGAGAGAGAGAGAGAGGGAGAGAGAGGGAGGGGGAGGATTCATAGTTGTCGGCGGAGAATTAACCCCCCCCCCCTCCGAAATAAATTTCTGGCTACGCCACAGGTGATTGGGGACGACACGAAGCTTTGGCCACATGTAGCTTCAGAGGACATGTAAGCGCTTTCGGTGCTCGTTACGCCTTGTAGAAACAGCGCGATCAACGTATATATATGCTTGTACTAGAAGCGAGACCAGAAATGTATTCCTAGCTATCCAAACTTTCCACTTACGAATTAAATCAGAGTCAGTGTGGTTTGATCTTCGTTATTCGTGTGTGTGTGTGTGTGTGTGTGTGTGTGTGTGTGTGTGTGTGTGTGTGTGTGTGTGTGTGTGTGTATAAGAACTTCATTGAAAGAGAAAAAAAAAGATAAAGGAAAGACAGGGAGGTTAACCAGAGGTTATCTCCGGTTGGCTACCCTGTAACGGGGGAGGGGCAAAGGTATGCGACAGGACAGAGAGAAAAATAAGTAAAATTGAAAAAAAAATAAAAAAGGAGGAAAGAAAAGAAAGTCACACACACACACACACACACCACACACACACACACACACACACACACACACACACACACACACACACACACACACACACACACACACACACACACACACACACACACACACACACACACACACACACACACACACACACACACACACACACACACACACACACACACACACACACACACACACACACACACACACACACACACACACACACACACACACACACACACACACACACACACACACACACACACACACACACACACACCACACACACACACACCACACACACACACACACACACACACACACACACACACACCACACACACACACACACACACCACACACACACACACACACCACACACACACACACACACACACACCACACACACACACCACACACACACACACCACACACACCACACACACACCACACACACCACACACACACCACACACACACACACACAACACACCACACCCACACACACACACACACACACACACACACACACACCACACACACACACCACACACACACACACCACACACACACACACACACACACACACACACACACACACACCACACACACACACACACACACACACACACACACACACACACACACACACACACACACCACACACACACACACACACACACACACACCACACACACACAAAAAAACTGTTTCTGAGGGCACTGTCACGCAGTCTGCGAAGGCGTTCTCGTGTTGCGCAGTGTCAACGTTCCATCCTACGTCATACAGTGCAGAGTCAATTTGTCACTGAGTCCGGTGTCTTTTAAGTAACGCAGCAGTGCCTTCAGGGCGGCTCGCGCCGTTGTTTGTGAAGGCCAGTTTCCAAGGATGTTCTTTTCTGTTATTGGGTGTTTGTCCAGTTGATCTATCGTGGCTGAGAGAGCTGCGCTCTGTGAGTTGAAACGAGGGCACTCACAAAGAAGGTGTGCGATTGTTTCGTTGCACCCGCAGAATTCACAAAGTGGGCTATTGGCCATTCCGATAAAAAAGGAATACGCATTTGAAAATGCTACTCCAAGCCATAGACGGACTAGAAGTGTGCAGTCCCGTCGTGGAAGGTTGAACGGAATACGGAGCTGTAAATTAGGGTCCAGGGCATGAAGGCGTGCACTCGTGAAATCAGATTAATTTTATTGAATCAATGTTAGCTCACGCGCAAGCGCGGAAAGTTTTTTCGCTGCGTCGGCTCTCGAAAGAGGAATGGCAATGCAGTTGACACCGTCATGGGCAGATCGGGCCGCTGCGTCCGCTCGATCATTATTGCCATGTATGCCACAGTGAGTAGGCAACCACTGATATATTATATCGTGTCCTTCATCAACTATGCTATGGTGTACTTGTCTGATCTCTGCGACGAGCTGCTCGTGTGATCCATGGCGCAGTACTGAGAGTAAACTCTGGAGGGCTGCCTTGGAGTCACAGAAGATTGACCATGGATGGGGTGGTTCCTCCAGAATGAAATGAAGAGCCGCACGGAGGGCTACCAGTTCAGTAGCTGTCGTTGATGAGACATGGGACGTCTTTAGCTGCATCTTGACGGATCTTGCGGGAATCACCACTGCGGCAGCTGAACTTGTAGGTGTGACTGAGCCATCGACATAAACTTGTACGCAGCCACTGTGAACCTCGTGTAAAAATCCTAATGTTGCCTGTTTCAGGGCAAATGACGGCATGTGAGCTTTCGTCGTGATTCCTGGGATGGTGAGGCGTATGTCAGGTTTGTGCAGGCACTATAACCGTGAGGATGGTCTTGCTGCGGGCATGTAGTTCGATGGCAACGAGGTACGATTGACAGTAATTATACGACTGAAAGTTGTGTGTGGCCTTTCTGTAGGTAAAGATGCAAGATGGTGGGAAGGTAGTCGGGCAACGTGCCGAATATGCGCCCTGAGAGCGTCGGTGGCTAAGTACGTTGATATTGGGTGATCTCGCGCTATGACAATCGTTGCCGCCGTAGACGCACACTTCGGAAGACCGAGACATGTCCTTTGGGCTTGAGCTTGTAGTCCCTGGAGTACACGCAGGTTTGTTTTGCAGGTGTTGCCTAGCACAGGGAGGCTGTATATTGCGAAACCGAGGAACAGAGCATTATAAAGCTGCAGCATTGACCGCACCGATGTGCCCCATGATTTTCCACCGAGGAATTTGAGGAGGTGTATTATGGTCGTTAACCTCTTCTTTAGGTATGAAACGTGCGGGCTCCATGATAGGTCGCGGTCGATAATTACCCATAAAAAGCGGTGTTTCCGTATGTTTGCAATTGTTTGCCCATTGACACTGACTCTGACATTGGCTCTGAAGACAGCTCTAAGTTATGTTTTCGTAAGTACAATGATGTTAGCGTAGCTGCCTCTTGTAGCCTTGCTCGTACCTGCAGTCCTGTTACAGCAGACGCCCAGATGCAGATATCGTCAGCATAGATTGATACTCCAACGGTGTTGGGCAAGCATCTGACTAGGCCAACGAGCACTAAGTTGAATAGTGTCGGGCTCAACACCCCACCTTGTGGTACTCCACGGAATGTTTGGTGGTGAGTCGTGGCGCCATACTCGGTCATCACGAAGAAATGTCTGTCGATCAAATAGCTGCACAGCCACTGAAAAGTGCGGCCACCAGTTCCAACTTCAATCCGAGCCTCTATAATGGCATAATGTGCTACGTTATCGTAGTCGCCTTTTATGTCAAGGAACAATGCCGCAGTGAGTCGTTTCAGACGTTTTTGATGTTGAACAAATGTGACCAAATGGATGACATTGTCTATAGATGAGCGCCCACGCCGGAAGCCAGCCATAGCATCTGGGTACACATTGTATTTCTCCAGGTACCATTCCAGGCGCGTCAAAACCATTCTTTCCATTATTTTTCCGATGCAGCTGGCCAGAGCGATGGGGCGGTACGATGACAAATCTAACGGTGATTTACCTAGTTTGAGAAGTGGTACCAAGCGGCTGCATTTCCATTCACGTGGAACCATACCGTTGCGCCAAGACTCGTTGTAATGGTTTAGCAGCATGAGTTGCGCCTTCTGGCCAAGATTGCCGAGTGCCGTATAGGTAACGCAGTCTGGCCCAGGTGACAAAGAGCGCCTGCAAGTCGCCAGGGCCGCTTCAAGCTCCTCCATCGAAAACATGACATCCATACGGGAGTCCCGAGACGCAGGAGTGACGCATGGTGTAAGTGCACATCGGGGCTGCAAGCCAGCAAGTCTTGAACAAAATTCTTCAGCAGTCTCAATCTCTCTGCAACCTTGGTGCAAAGCGAGAGATTTGAAAGGAACACGCTGTTGCGGTGATACGCGAAGTCCAAGCACGGTCCTCCATATCTTGAGATAAGCGCTGACGTGGATCCAACGACTCACAGAATCGTTGCCATTTTTTAGATTGGAGCGCATCGATGCGCCGCTGAATCTTCTTTTGCATTCGCCTTGCCTCTCTGAGATTGTGGATGGATTTAGTTCTCCTGTATCTTCTTTCAGCCCGCCTGTGCATGCTCGTGTGCATTCGCCTTTGAGGGTAAAATGCTGCTGCCTTCTGAAATTGTACATGACTATAGATGGGGAGAGGAGGCGATCGCGGAGGTTTATGGCGGATTTTATACTCATAGTTGGAAAAATTAGATAAAATGGCCAGTCCCTTGTAAGGCTCGTCAAAATTGCGGCAAAAAAAGTGCGACCCTCACACGAGTCTGTACGTTGGTTATATCGCCTATATGAATTGTAGTAACATTTACTCACTAATTAAAATAACAAACATCGTGCAATGCACGGACCATGTAAGCCTGTAAATATCTCGCTGGAAGACCACGAGCAGTTGCTATCACAACACTGGCATTATGAAGAACGCCGGCAGCGGGGGCGAGCGGTTCGTACAGCCATGCGATTCACCGCAACTCCGAAAATTAGATTCATCATCATCATCTGCATGTTTTTATGTCCACTACAGGATGGCTTCTATCAGCGATCTCCAATTATCCCTGTCTCTTAACTTAGGCTATGCGATCTACAACACTTGGGGCGCGGAAAAACAGCCTAAGAAGGAAGACAGCGCTCATGAAGTTAGCAGCCATCCCTGCTCGCCCTTGATCTTTAAATTAAATCATGGGGGTTTTACGTGCCAAAACCACGATATGATTATGAGACACGCCGTAGTGGGGGACTCCGAAAATTTGGACCACCTGGGGTTCTTTAACGTCCACCTAAATCTAAGTACACGGGTGTTTTCGCATTTCGCCTCCATCGAAATGTGGCCGCTGTGGCCGGGATTCGATCCCGCACCTCGTGCACAGCAGCCAAACACCATAGCCACTGAGCAACCACGGCAGTTAACGGCATCCCTTGCTGGCGGAGATGTCGATGATGTCATGGGGCAGTGATCCAGGGCATATGGGAAGCGTAGACGGCGTTCCCTGGCCGCAGGAGCCACCCAGGACGGCGAGGCTCCATGTCCAAGGCAGCGTGGACGGAATGCCTTGGGGGCTCAGATATCGAGCTAGTCCCAGGTGCGGCATCCATGACACGGGAAGCGTTGACGGCGTTCGATCGCCGGAAGGACCCAGGACGGCGAGATGCAGGAGGACGCAAGGCCTCCGCAACACGGTTAAGGCTGGAGCGCCTTAAGACTGGGCTTTCGTCGGCTACGCCTTCATCATTACAATATATATATATATATATATATATATATATATATATATATATATATATATATAGCCAATTTCAAATGGAATAACTACCCATAAATAGCTGTTTTAAATTTCTAGTCAACCTAAATTCAATCCGTCAAAAGTCAATCTGCACTTCACTGCCCTAAGATTATACCAGGCAAATACAACCAACCACACACCGTGCTCTAGCCCGTCTCGAATCGACAAACCGATGCAGTGCAGGTCCACGTGAATGAAAAGAAATTGCACCGTTAACGAAGCAACCACAAAAGATGTTAGAATGTGAACAGTAATATACATACAAATCGTGGAATTAAGCGACAAGAAAAAGCGGTTGAGTAGCTGGAAATAATTTTTAAGGCAACAGTATAATAAAATTCACTTCACTGAAACACTCCTATTTGTAAAACGCACAACCTTAAGCGCCGTTTTCCAATTCGCCCATTCTGCAGCGTTACAAAATCTACAACATGCGCGAAACAAATAACACGCAAACTATATGCGCCGTCGCCTAATTCACGCAATCTTGGGTGTTACAAAATGTACAACATGCGCAAAACAAATGCACTCACCTTTGTAAGATCCAGGTTCCTGCGTTCACAAAAAAGTCAAAATGGCATCGGGCTCTGTCCGTATGCCGCCCATATCCCGAGCCATTTTAACCTATCAAGGAGGGCTAATGGCTGATTTGTAATAAAAACAGGTTGGAATAGTTTTACGTTATACCGGCCCAACATTCCAACTACGAACATTTGTTTACTATTAAGCTGGAAAAATTATCGATGACGCTACCTGGGTAGCCAATCGGATAGCTCGCCCAATCGTGAGGGGGCGGCTGAAAACTCGTGGAAGCGGCGCCGCTGTGATCGGTAGTGATGCACATTTTTAAAACCTTATATTTACACGCTTTACGCGGAGCGCTTAGATGCTTCACTTAATGATCAGAAGGACCTACCCTAATGACTCAGTACGTTTATACATCATCATTTTTAAAAATTTGCCGTAGACATCACCGCCAATTATAGCCAGTCAACGCAAACAGCACAGAAAGCTTCGTTTACATCGATTCCCACAGTGCGTGGGATCCACAAACCACCTGATCTCTCTCTCTCTCTCTCTCTCTGTTTATATATATATATATATATATATATATATATATATATATATATATATCAATTGGTAAGAGCATCGCACGCGCAATGCGAATACGTGGGTTCGTGCCCCACCTGCAACCAGTTGTTTTTGCATCCGCTTTCATTTCCATAAATTTATCATTTCTTTAATTCAATTAATAAGTACAAGTAACTTCCCCTATGCTGTCCTTGGTCTCTTTCATGTGAAAAGTGTGCAGTGATGGCATTTACCAGGAAACCATGCAATATGTCTCCATACGTGATATCCATCGACGGACAGCTGATCTCGTACAGAACAAGCCATAGATTTTTCGGGGTGGTTATTGACAGAAATATCTCCTGGACCCCTAGCTCATGTGAATTATGTGAGAAAACGTCTGACAGGAATTTGCCATAACTTTCAGTTCCTCGCAGGAAAGACCTGGGGAGTGTCAATACAATCTATGCTGCAACTGTACAGGGTCCTCGTTATTGGATTTCTGCTGTACAGCCTACCGGTCACCTCCAACACCTGCAGAACTAACCTAAATACAGTCCAATGCATCCAAGCCCAAGTCTTCCAAGATATATGCCTTGGTCTACCGCGGAGCGCGTCAACGACAGAAGTTATTGCAGTCGCCCAAGATTACACTATTAGAACGCACATTGCCATTGAAACAATGCGTGTGCACATACGACACTTCGCCCGGACACCTATCCACGACCTCGCAAGTCTCCCTGTCGAAAGGCCCCACACGGCATTCAGTGCAACTGCCTTCGTGCACCGTGCCTCTCTTACGCCAGGGTACTTACCGCCATCTGCATTCAAGCAACTTTCTTTACTCCTCTTGTACGAGAAACACAGCGACTTCACACACGTCTATACTGATGACTCAACTTCACAAACCAGTTCCGGTGGCGCTGTAGTTATACCAACAATGGGAATAACTCAACGGTTCAAGGCTTTCCATATCACGTCTACAGGTGCAGAGCTCGCGGCTCTCCGCGGTGCGCTTCATGTCCTGGAAAATGGGCAGTCTTCTGCGATTCAAGGCCGGCCTTACAATGTGTGCAGTCGTCTCTCGGACATGGAACTCACGATAAGCTGACGTGCTAAATCGTGCAACTTATCCATCACTTCAAAGAAAAAGGCCATGATATCTATTTTCAATGGACACCAGGTCATTGCGGTATCATTGGAAATGATGACGCAAATAAGGCAGCTCGGATACAAACCAAGACCGCCGCATCCCCATTCCTCTGGACCGACGCTGCGAGACAGCTTCGCATTCTAGTATGCACACTCTCGTCAGCTGAGTCGAATACTGCCCATACAAGGCGCACCAGACTACACAGACTAAACCCTTCGCTGCAATTCGGACCTCCGGCCGGACTGCACCGACGCGAGGCCTCTTCTGTGTCGGTTGTGGTGGGGAGTTGCTTTTACGAAAGCTCATTCAGCACTATAATTGGAATGGCTGGCAGTCCTGCATGTGATGTCTGCGGATGCGAGGAGAACATTGACCACTTATTGTGCCGCTGTCCTCAGTTTGAAGCAGAAAGACAATCTATGTTCAACGCATTCAGGAAAGTAGATGATCGTCCTCTTAGTGAACAGACTATACTAGAACACCGTCCCCACCAGTCATCGGCTTAGAAGGCAATGAAGGCACTTTCGTAATTTCTGAGAACGTTTGGTGTGTACGAGCGCCTCTGACTCTGTAGTACTGTCCGTGCACGCCTATATTCCCCCTCTATCTCTTTCCCTTCTTTCTCTTCCCGTTCTCCCTTCCCCCAGCTATGTAACCATACCCCAGCGTAGTGTAGCCAACCGGACTCTAGACTGGTTAACATCCCTGCCTTCCTTAATTATCTCTCTCTCTCTCTCTCTCTCTCTCTCTCGTGTTTGTTGGCTTCTTATAATATGACTAATAAAAATCGGGCCCTCGGTTTCCATTCTTCTCATTCATAGATAGCTAGATAGATCATAGATAGCTAGATAGATAGCTAGACAGATAGATAGATAGATATCTTGCACGCCGCATCGGGAAGTGGTTCAGAGAGCGGCAGAGAGCGAACTCGTCACGGGATCGAAGCCCAGGATATCGGGTTTCGTCAGTGCCGTACCAACTATTTCTCGAGTGGGGCTTGATGAAGGCCGGACCCCTTTCGAATGTCGAAATTAAATGTTTGTTTTTGCTTTTCTCTGTGCGCCTGTACTTCTTCAAATTCACTAATTTCACTAATAAAGTTTGCATATTGCAATTTACAAATTCTAGCCGTGGAGTTCGCAAGGCGGATCCACTTGGAACAAATTCTCAGGATGACACCAGTTTCGAGATTTTAATTTCCGAACCTTATCCCGGCCACGGCGGCCGCATTTCGATGGGGGCGAAATGCGAAAACACCCGTGTACTTAGATTTAGGTGCACGTTAAAGAACCCCGGGTGGTCCAAATTTTCGGAGTCCCCCACTACGGCGTGTCTCATATTCAGATCGTGGTTTTGGCACGTAAAATCCCATAATAATTCTCGAACTTTGCGGAGAAATGCATTGGCGTTCAACTTGCATTCTTAACAAAACGTCGTTTTATGCAATTTTCCAGATGCGACCGACTGGCCGCAGGGCAGCATGCAGCTGGTTCGTTGACCGTCAGATTGTACGTACGGTCTTGTGACGTGCACAATTTCTTTATATATATATATATATATATATATATATATATATATATATATATATATATATTGATAAGGGAATTTACTGACGGCAAGCGGCAGGCGAAAAACCAGCACAGTCACAAGAGAGCAACGGTCTCCGCGCCAACAGCTCGTGACCTGCGCTTACGCCCTACATCTATGATAGCGCCCCACTACTGCTTGCTCCCTGGCCTTCTTCTGCATGACAATATATATATATATATATATATATATATATATATATATATGTGCGCTGCTGAGCACGAAGTCGCGGGATCGAATCCCGGCCGCGGCGGCCGCGTTTCGATGGAGGCGAAATGCAAAAACGCCCGTGTGCTTGCGTTGTAGTGCACGTTAAAGAACCCCAGGTAGTCAAAATTTATCCGGAGCCCTCCAATACAGCGTGCCTCATAATCAGAACTGGTTTTAGCACGTAAAACCCCAGAAAGAAGAATATATAAATGAACGAGAACCCGATTTTATTCATAATATCATAGGAAGCCAACAAACATGGACACCAAGAACAACATAGGGGAAATTACTTGTACTCACTAATTGAATTAATTGTGTGTGTGTGTGTGTGTGTGTGTGTGTGTGTGTGTGTGTGTGTGTGTGTGTGTGTGTGTGTGTGTGTGTGTGTGTGTGTGTGTGTGTGTGTGTGTGTGTGTGTGTGTGTGTGTGTGTGTGTGTGTGTGTGTGTGTGCGTGCGTGCGTGCGTGCGTGCGTGCGTGCGTGCGCGCGCGCGCTCTCTTACAACACGCTGAAGCGTTCGAGAATGCGAACAGCTTTGCGAGTACATCCCTGTCTGGTCCTCGAGTATAGCCCGGCGCCAGGTATACGCTCATGCGCGATGCGTATGGCCTGCGTACTTTATACAAACAGTCGCTCAACATAGTCGAAACGTCCACGCATCAATAGTCGAGCGATTTAGCTCGACAGCTCAACCATTCTGAATAACGTATTTATCATTGCTCCAATCGACTATGTGAATAATTGAGTATAAGGTAGACAATGTGTTCGCGAGCCGGTTTGATCGACTTCAGTGATGTCCAGGACTGCACACAAACTGGCAGTGCCACGCCCCGTCTAGATGCCTGTCTGCGCGAGAAAAGAATAATACAACTGGGGACGTCGTGCTGAGCGGCTGCATGCGGGAAATGGGTCAGCCCTGCGGCGGTTACGCTGCCGTTCCACGCCGCCTTGAGCACCTGCAGCGCAGCGAAGACGGTGATTGCTAGCGCGTACTCGGTCGTGTGGACTCGCATTCGTGCAGCGGGAAGAGCTAAAGCCCCTATATATAAAAAGTAGCGTCACGCTTTGAAGAATGCCGCCGCCTCCTCGCACACCCTGTCTGAGGCCGACGCCGCGTCGGTATTGGCCTAATGGCATCATGTGGACCGTCGAGCTCCCGGGTGTTGGCTGCGTTTGTTTACGATCACGCTCCATCGCCATTTTCGCCCGAGAAGCGTCTACCGACTGGCGAGGAGCACGACGATAGCGACGAACACAGTCGGCGATCGTCGAATCTGATCAGCGGTGAAAGATAAACAAGTGCACGTGTTTCAAGCGGTGTAGGCGGCGCAACGGTCGAAAAAGGAGCGCGAAAGAGAGGAGAAACGAGGAGGAGGGAAGGCGGAAGAGGAGAGTGTCGCTACTTTTTATTTAGGAAGAGCAACACGGCGATGGCAAACGACGTTACCGCTAGGTCGCATTTTGTTCGCCTGCTGATTTTCGCTGACCATGCAATGTCTGCCACAGGTACCGACAGAGAGATGTTCGGCGCCGTGCTGAAGCGCGGGAGAGCCAACATATCCTTCCCTGTACCACACTTATCCGTTTATGCAGTCATAATAAGAGGTATAGTGTGCAAGTGACTGCAGACCACGAAACACAAAACGTCTTAAAAACTTCTCGGAACGGCTACAAACGACTGTAGACGTCTTGGTCTATGCGAAGACGTTAAACAGATGTTGTTGGAAACATTATATGTAGCAGGAAGTACGGTTAATCAAATATGCTATTGTGTTTCAGCTGTGGTAACAGCCCACTACTGGCGTCACCGGAGTATACTTTGGTGAACGCCTTGAGAGCGTATAACTCAAGAACTTTTTTAGATGTTTTTGTCGGAAAATGTGCGACATGCTTGGGCGTGCGCGTGAAAGTGAAAAAGATTTAAAATGCGCGTGCCCGACGCGCAGCGTTACATTCCGGGCGACTTTAACAAGCCATATGCAATCCGTTAACGTCGCATCATATAGCCTTTCGCTGCCTTCCACCTTTGGGTGAACAAGCGGAAAAAGCCTGCGGGGTTATTTGAACAGTCAAAGCATAGAGAAAGGAATTCAACAAGAGGGGACACTCCCATAGGGCCCAGCGGCCGAATTGACTGCAGCGTGCCAAGCGGTCGGTGTCGATCACGTGCATCACTTCCGGTTTCGGTTTCGGGCGCGCGTATTTTGAACGCAAGCTAGCACGCCGGCTGCGCCCCCCCCCCCCTTTTTTTTTTTTCCTTTCCTTTTTTTTTTTTTGCTCTTCGTGCAGAATCGGTTTATTATTTAGTAAAAATGATTGCGAACGATCTCGTAAAGTCCGATCGAATCTGTGCCACGTGCAATTTCACAAAGTAGCTGCAAGACCTTTTGTGCAATGAGGAAATATTTATTTTGCTCTATATAAAAGCTCGTTCCGCGCTTTTTGTGCGTTCATCCAACGTCACACCAGCAGGTAAGGCCTGCTGTGACACCAGCAGGTAAGTAGTTCCTGTATGAAGCTCCACCGGACGGTACCAGCTGAAAAAAAAAAAGTAAATTACAAGCATGTTACATTTGCAAGCACGTAACAGCATGTTACAAGCATGAGTCATTTTGGTATTTAGACATAGGAATACTACGAGGCGAAACGTGCGAAAGCGGTGAATGGGCGGCATTACAAACAAAAGCAATTCGCTTTTACATACATGGCGTAGAAAATACCCGACTCATCCCAAACATATATGAAAACATCCGATTTCCAAGCCTTCCCCAATTTCCGGGCATTATTTCCTGCACTTAGGCAGCACGAATACACGAGCGACTTCGCGTTTCCAAAACTTGGCCTCGGGCGACGCAAGGGTACGCGACATATACACAGAGACGGACGCAACAGGCACTCAAGACAAATGCGTGGGTGCAATGCCTTTTTTCAGTCCTTTAGAAGACGTAATTTTCGAATTACAAGTTTCTGATATGTTCGTCGTTCGCGCGTTCTGCCGGCGCCAGCAGCACACCCCATGTTATCACTCTTGGCAATCGCCCATCGCGTTTTCAACAGGCGCGAGTACCGAAAGAAAGTATATGTTGTTGCGGAGCCACAAAAAACGTCACAGACTTGTCCCTCTAAGATTCATTACACGCCAAACTAACTTTATCACCACGGCCGAGCTGCTTATCGCTAACTGCGTCACAGCGCGCTGTGCGGCCAGCGTGCCTCAAAAGTACCCCAGAAAGTAACGAAATTACTTTTCAGTAATGTCTGGCGTCAGAGAAAGCGGCACAAACTTCTCCTAGCAAGATGCACTAGACTACACACCACGGCTGAGTTCTCGCTAACTGCGACACGACGCCCTGTGCGGCCAGTGTGGCTCAAAAACCGAAATAAGTTACAATAGTCCCCCTATAGGAAGCGTCGGAAACATGCCTCAGCACGATTCATTTACTCAAATTAACTGCGCCAGGATGGCCGAGCTGTTTTTCGCTAACTGCGTCTTAAGTCTCGGTCCCGTGCCGTAAGCCTAATTGCGTCGTAGACTGTGAAACAAGATTTCTCACCATGCCGTAGTCCAATTAGTGCAGTGCATGGTGTCTTGTCCCAGTGCCGAAGGTACGCAAGAATACGCCGAGAGCCCAATAAACCAGGTTACATTAAAAAAAAAAAAATGTCAGTTTCGCCCTAAGGGTGAAGCAATGAATGCGATAGCAACACAGCAATGTCATATAGGAAGTAAGGTGAGCGGCCTTGGTAGCAATATGAATTGTAGTAAACATGAGCTGATTAAGTAAGCAGGTGTGCTGCGGCGTAAGTAGACCGACATGAAGAGAGACTCGATGACCACGAGAAGGCGCGTGTGAAACGGTGGTGTTGATGAGAAGCGCTTACCGTGGGCAGCGTGTGCGAAGGGACACACCTGTAGTGCTGCACTGCCGATCTGGGCAGCATTGCATGTGTAGCGTGCGTTGGAAAATGTGGCCCGACTATTACTAACTGAATGAACAAGCGTGGTGTGAGCGCGCACAAACAAACATGAATAGATCACACTGAATGACTGCAGCCAACGACTGTCAAAACGCTGGCAGCGCAACGTACCTTCGGCCGCGCAGCGGGCGAAGGTACGTACAGTAAACCACAAAAGTTTGCGGACCACGCGAGCGCGTGCCAGACTGCCTATCCGCGCCACCTAGCGGTACGCCACCTAGCGGCGACAGGGGCGCTCTCCCGGATATGAGCCCTCTTGGTACTCGCCTGCCTGTTAATTTTTTATTCCCGTGCATGACATTGTTAGTTCGTTGTGTTGACGCAGAGCGCTGTCTGCGATAAGACCGCCACATATCTGGCTTGATAGCAGTATCGGAGCAATCACTGCAACCTTTGTCGACTGGTGTGCCAGTGGGTAGATAAGTTTCACGAAGCGCTGCGACGATTTTTTTTACGCGACGTTTACTGGCGCACTTTGGTTGGCAGCATCTTGGTCCAATGAGTGTTGCTGCTTCTGCGTCTTGAGAGAAAGGGTAGGGAGGTGTTTCACTGTCATCAAAAATAAAGAAAAAGCGGATGTATAGAAAATTTTCTTTCCCACATAGGCGCATCTTCGCATCAGTCGCTGAAAACGTAGTAGACTTGCTTCAGGCCACGTGGTGATTGCCTATTTGGAAAGATGCCGCTGCGTGTTCCACTTGACGAAAGAAGGCACATTGTGCGTTTATTTATAGAGGGAATACCTCAGCGCGAAATCTGCCGCCGAACCAACAGGAGCCGGACTGCCGTGAATAGGATTATTCAAGCTTTCCGCGACGATGACAGATTCACAGATATGGAGCGCAGTGGGCGTCCAAGGGCCACGACTGAGGAAGAGGACCACCTGATTACGGCCGCCATCGTGGCTGATCCTTTTCAAAGTGCAGAGGATATCCGAGAAGCGCTCTCGCTCACGGTATCGTCTGAGACTGTAAGAAGAAGGCTGAGTGAGCTTGGCCTGCAGTCTTTCGTAGCAGCACAGAAGCCCTGCCTCTCAGACAGCCAGCTACAAGAACGACTCATGTTCGCTACAGCAATGAAAGATTGGACAACAGAGAAATGGGGCGATGTCATCTTTAGCGACGAGTCAACTTTTTCCACGCGCTGGGACCAACGGAAGCGGGTTTGGCGTCCACTAAACTGCAGGTGTGTTTACAGTGTATTGGCAGTTAATTCACGAAGCTAATTCTGCATCACAACATGTTTCACGTAAAATGAGCTTTTGGACATTACGAGATTTTTCTGTAGTGGTATTATGTTGAAAACATTAACGATTGTTTCATAGTACTACTTACTCTGAAGCTAATTAAAAGCTGCCAGTGGGTCTTTCAGTACTATCTAATGATGTTTGCACGTTTTCTATTGCAACTCTATAACAGCATTATAAAGTTCATACGCAAGAGGAATCACAACATTTTTAGACGCGCCGCTGGAACCCAATTGTATGCTATTTCTTGCAGATATCTGCCTAATTACACACAGAGTGTTCTATCCAGTGGACGGTGTTCCGTGAGCGTGTGGGGAGCAATCAGCAAAGATGGCCTTGGTCCCCTTGTGCGTCTGGAAGGGCCCTTCACTGCGTCACGGTACTGCGACGTCATCACTAGACACCTAGTTCCGTATGCGCTGGACGGTCCCTTCAGCGACGGCTGCTATTTTTTTTTCAACACGACCGCAGCCCGATCCATAAAGCACGTATCGTCCAGTCATTGCTAGAAGAACATGCTGTTTGCCAGCTTGAGTGGCCTCCATGTGGCGCCGACTTGAATCCCATAGAAAATGTCTGGGGCATGTTGAAGAAACGGCTGTCCACACGAGCCAACCGCGGCCGCACGGCCGATACGCTGTGGCAAGCGATCGCACAAGAATGGGAAAGCCTGCGCGGTCGACCGGAGATTACTGAATCTTTGTACGAGTCGATGCCCACACGCATCAATAAGGTGCTAGAAAACGGCGGACATTTCACTTCCTACTAGATCATTGAGAGACCTATGTTTCATGACACTTCTGTAAATGTCTTGTGAATAAATTCATCCCCTTCAGACACGAATTATGATGCACTGTCTGCAAATGCGTCAAATGCGCATGGCATCATTTCAAGACGCTCACTATTACATTCCAAGAAAGAAGACGAAGCAATGTGCTGTTTTGTGCGAGTTTCAGTAAAAAAAATTAATTAGCGTATAACTCATTATCTAATTATTCTGAAATCCGTCAGCTTCAATGCTTGCATAAAAAGAATCAACTATTAGGCCCGAAACGCATGCACACTTGCTTTTTCGGTTGTATTCGTGTCGACCGGAGAAAAAAAAATACTCTTGACGTTGGTCTTGGAACGCCGCACGTCGAACGATTGTCTAACATGGTAGTGTCTCCAGCAAAGTGATCATCTGCAGCAATACGCAGGACAATGAAGTTAACTGACCGCTAGTTGTCCCATCAGGAAGCGGACACGAATGTGCACATTGAGTTTTAGGTCATTTGAAGAAACACGTGGCGTGGGACGCGCCTCCGAAGTTCGAGTCCCCAAACGAGGACGCCGTGTCGCAAAGGGTTATAAAAAGAGTCATCGCACCCGATTATTTCTTATTTTTCTAAATGTAACCACTATAGCAGCGCGGTGGTTCGGGCTTTGCGCAGCAAAACCTGGGCGCAGGCGATCAAATCCCGGCCGCTACTGTCACTTAGCGATGGGGGAGGAACGGAAAAATTCTGCCTACTGACTAAGCATCTGTGTCCCATGGCTGCCTCACCGCTCACTCACGCACTCACGAAAAAAAAAAAAAAAAACAGCGTGGCTACGCGAAAATAGAACTGATAACAGCCGAAGAATACGCTGTCTGATTACTTGTACTGATATTCTGCTCTCAAAATATAAGCAAGTAGCCCTGGCTAACTAAGAGCGCGTCACGTTGAAAGAGATAGGTAGAAAATATTTGCGCACAGTGCGAAAATAGACAGGCCATAGATTTAAGGAGGGATGCGTCTTCAACGTAGCGCTGCTGTCGATCGCTGGTGACGTAGCGGAAGTGTCGCGAAGAGGCTCTTGGCCACGCGCTCGCGTGGTCCGCAAACTTTTGTGGTTGACTGTACGGTCTATCGCTTCAACGGAAACTGAGCGGCGCATAAAGGTCAGAGCCGTGTGGAGATAAGAGGCGGTGCGGTCGAACGAACGACGAGCGCGGTTGTTGGCAGCGTAGAAGTGCGCCCCCCCCCCCCCTCCCCGCTCCCTCCGGCGCTGGCTTCCCGCTTCCTTGCTTGCGCGTGGGAGAAATAAGAGACTGTTCTGACGAGCGACGAGCGCGGTTGTTGGCAGAGAAGTGCCCCCCCCCCCCCCCCCCCCCCCTGCTCCCTCCGGCGCTGGCTTTACGCTTCCTTGCTTGCGCGTGGGAGATTGAGTGCGTTCGCTCTCCGTGATAGCGCGCGTCCCCGCACGCTTCCGCTGGGGCATACGGCGCGCGGCGAAGATTTTATCTATACGGAACCTCACGGCGACGGCGACGACGACGGCGACGGCGACGCCGACGGCAGAAATCCGGTTGAAGTGTCCATATAATTGCTATCGCAATAAAAAAAAAAAAAAACAAAGAATGAGACAGACGGGTCGCCGCGCGCGAGCGCTCAAACGCGCGCGCAGCCATCCTCGCTGGCTTCGGGGGAGTGTCTGGCGGATGACGCATGTAACTGGCGCGTCATTGACCTGTGGCTAGGTAAGGCAAGGAAAATAAGTCGCAAAGCTTAAGTTCATTTATACGCAAAACGTTTTAGTTTTCGCGGCAAAGAATTAAAAAAATAAATGAATGCCTGTTAACTTAAGTTCACTTTCTTTTTTTTTTTCGATGCTCGCGGCAGCTAACGTTCGGTGTCAAAAGTATAGCGTGACGTATGGTGACGTGTTTCCTGTTGCCAGTTTTTGCCGAGTGTCCCTTCTTGTTGAATTTCTTTCTCTATGGTCAAAGTTTAGAAAAAATAAAAATAAAACGGCCGGGCGCACACGTGCGCGCCCGTTCAGCGTCCTTATCAGAGCCGCGCCTTCCTTTCCCTTTGCGTGAACAAGCGGTGAAGAAGCCGGATCCCGCGATAGCAGGTATCGTCACCAACAGATCTGGCCGCGCGCAGTCGCAAACGTGCGCTCCGTTTGAGCGAACTGTCATCTGCTCTTGGACCACGTGTCTTGGACCGCACCAGGGGGGCGCGCTGAAGTTTCCGCGAGCGATTCAAAGGGCCGTGCTCATGCTCGCAAGCGTTGGCTCGCCAGTGCTCATGCTTCTCTTCCCAAGTCTTTTGCTCACGTTCAAGCCTTGACCAGTGCCTGCAGATATGGTGCAGTTCCTTACGGTACGTATATGTTTACCTGCTACAACTTGCACGCCACTTTTGTTTTGGCGGGCCCGTGCTGGCGCAAAGTTTAGACTCGAATATATTTGCATGCACGATATGTAGCAGAACGTTCTTTTGTGATCTGGGAGGTAAACCCGGAGTTTCACATAATTGGTTGAATGATTACAGAAATTCTAGCTGCGTGTGGCCTTTAAGATGGCAGCAGCGTGCTGCATTGCGTAGTATACCGGGACTTTGCTCTCTTGGCTTCTCCTCTGTGTAGCTTCCAGCAGGTTAGCAGGCAGGAAAATAGTCTTGCATTGGTGTGGTAACCTCACTTATAGTTAGAGGATTGGAAAACTTTTTGCGGCATGAGATTCATGAGACGACGTCCTTTAATATAGTCAGGCCATTCTATGATTAGTTAAGTGTTTAGGGTCCCTTTATGAAGAGAATGGTTTTATTGACATGTGGTACAATAACACAGGGATATTGTAAGAGCAGTTGCCGGCCTTGATTGTCAGGCTAAGCGCACCTGTTGCTACAACTCACCAACACCACTACTTAAATAAAAGTAGCATACTCTTGTAAGCGATTTGTTTGCAAACCATCTAACTGCTAATGACCTATACTGCAAGTCGTGTGTGGATCAAACCAGTTGCCAGTTGAATTTCACTCTACAGTAGCTTTTTCATACCATATCTGCAACATAATTCTGAACGTCATGCAGAGCATAAGATTTTGAGAGAAAGTATTGCTTAAATAAAGTAAATGTGACCGAGGTAAAACAATGGCACATATGTTGCTATTTGAAATACCGAATCGCACATCTTTATTGTAAATCAAGTGTGGTTCACTTTTTTCTTCACTATTGTATTACAGAGCGAACTTCTGTGGGCAGCCAGTGGTATCCAAGAGGGAAGGGACCTGGATTGCTGTGGTTACTGCAGCTACGTCTTATTTTCTGTGGTTACCTTATCTACTGTATTAAAAAAAATTGTAAAATAATTCTGCATGTCCTTAAATTTATTAGTCAATAAAGCCGCGTTCTCACAAGGTCAGGTAATTTTTTTCTGCATATTGTTATGCTCATTTGCTTTGGATGTGTATTGCACATATGATATATGTTAAACAATTTTATGCAAGGTATTATAAATAATATAATGTAATGCTTCAATTTAATTTTCAGTTCTATATAGTAACATGTGTACTATGAAGCTAGCATACGGATGCATGGTATGCGGAAGAAGTGGCCAATAATTTTGCTTACCACGTCACTGTAGAATGACAATCTATAAATGCTACTTTAAAGACAGCTATAAAAGCCTGCATGTTGTTTCTGAAGCCATTATACGTTATGACGTCGGAAACAATATGCAGGCTTTTATAGCTTAATTAAGAATTTTGTTAGACGTCCCCAGAATTCTGTTATAATTTATAACAGAATTCTGGCAGCGTCTAATAAAATTCTTAACTTGCTCTTGTCAAGATGTTTTATAAAAGCTTGCATAATGTTTCCAAAGTCATTATTACAGAATTCTGGGAACGTCTAATACAATTCTTGAAGTTTCTTGTCGAGATGTTTATTAGCCAACTTTTAGCGTAACGTTAGCAGGGCTTACTGAAGTACCTGTAGACGTCCACGGCTAGAAAATGTCTTGACCAGGACAGCTATTAGACTTTTGAATTATCCGTTCAAGACATCTTTTAGACATCAAATAGCTACTTGTGTGTTTCGTGGGAGGTAACATGGAAAGTGAAAATGGAGCCTCAAGTTCTGAGCGCTTTGCAGAGGCAGGCGCCAGTAAGGCGTCAAAACGAACTCTTCTGGTATAGCACAGTAACTGCAGTTAACACATGTTTTACCGCCAGTCGGAGAGGACAGTGAAGCAGATGTATGCAAAAAATGCATATGCATCGTATGTTTGTTGCCTAATTGGGTATGTTTTCTCTAGCTGCGGTGCAAGCTTATCTGGAGTAAAGTTAAACCTCATTATAACGAACTTTAATTTAGCAAACTTATCGTTATAACGAAGTATTTGACTTTTCATAACTTCTTGTCCATAGAACACCATGCATTTCGAACCTCAATATAACGAAGTGTGTTTATACACGATTTAAATACAACGAAATTTCACTGCCACCGCGAAGGAATATACCGAGACAATAACTGGAAACTTCCGCTGACGCAGAGAAGGCGTGCGAGGGTGAGCCAATCGAGGTGGCTTGATAGCGCCGTCTTCCCGCGCTGGCAAAGGGAGGTGACCGAGCTCGCGGTGAGGCCATCAAGCGCGGGCGAGGGGAAGGGGGGGGGGGGGTGATTGGTGGATGCCTCCTTCTGGTGCATGGCTGTCAGTGCGGCAGAGCGCATACGAAGCCCCCGATCTCTGTTCTAGAGGTAATCTGCCGGGCGTGCCCAGATGACGAGGCATCAGGTGCGCTGTCTTCCCGCGCGTTTAGTACTGGAGGTTGCGTAATCTCGAGTTGTAGTGAGAGGCAGACGAAGAATTCGCTCCCCACTGCCGGCGCTTTTCATGATGGCGTCGTCCCAACCAACGTTACTAGACTAGCTAGTCTAGTAACGTTGGTCCCAACTGCGGGCGACACTATCAGCCGCGGAGGCGGAGTGGACGCGAAAGCGTGGCTGGTTTCGCTTAATTCGTACCGCCGCCGACATAAAGATATCGTCGACACCGCATGAAACCGTATCTTTAGTCGCCGACTCTCAAACTCAAACAAAATGAATTTTTGTTCTCACTAAAACTTGCTTTTTACGATTGCCCGATAATTCGGAAAAATTTGCGGCCCCTTTCGTGTAAGAAAAGATCGATCGGCGACTGCTTATTTGCATAAAAGTTCAAACTTCAATACAACGAAATTTTGATATAAAGAAGCAAATTGCCCATTTTACCGACTTTGTATAGAATGAACGTAGTACAAGCCTACGTTCCAGCCTCCAGCCATGATTATGAAGAAATAGAACAGTTTTATGAAGGTATTGAGTTACCGATGAGAAAGGTGCAAAGTCAGTATACTGTATTCACGGGCGACTTCAATGCAAAGTGGGGAAACAGCCTGGTTAACAAGCAATTGGCAACTACGTACGGCATCGATTCTCGTTATATCGAGGTTTAACTGTATTCATATGACATATATCTTTCAGGGTAGACTGCGCACGCCAGGAGCATTATCAACGGCCTAGAATAAACACCTATATAGGCGTGTGTGTTGTGTTTATTTGGTGCATTGTTAATGTACTCGGTCAAAACATGCCGTTATACGTACTATCGCGCTCAACGTGAGTTGCAACACGAGAATAAGTTTTTTTTTTTTTGTGTGTGTGTGTGTGTGTGTGCGTGAGTAGGCGCTGCCATGCTGCCATACAATGCCCGCGTATGGCACCATGGCAGCAGAGGTGGTCATAGCGCTAGAAGACATATGGACAAGAACGAGAGAACAGGACGAGGACGAGCTTTGACATACAAAAAGAACGTGTATCGGACCCAGGATACACATGACCATGTACTTGTATCAGTAGCAGAAAGTGCGGTAAAGAAGTTAAACAGAATGGCACGCACATGAGCAGTAGTGACAACATGAAAAAGGTTGTTGTGCCGTATTTGCATTACATATCACAGCTCTAAAGAAGCTTGGATGAAAGGTTAAAGTAGATGTAATATTTTCCGCTCCACAGAAATTGCTTAGCGCATGCAGTGCCACAGATCCGTTTGCCAAGAAACGCGCAGGCTGTAAAAAGTCACAGTTTCGCCCTAAGGGCGAAGCAATGAATGCGATCGCAACACAGCAATGTCATACGAAGTAAGGTGAGCGGCTTTGGCAGCAATATGAATTGTAGTAAACATGAACTGATTAAGTAAGCAAGTGTGCTGCGGCGTAAGTAGACCGACATGAAGAGAGACTCGATGACCACGAGAAGGCGCGTGTGAAACGGTGGTGTTGATGAGAAGCGCTTCCCGTGGGCAGCGCGTGCGAAGGGACACACCTGTAGTGCTGCACTGCCGATCCGGGCAGCATTGCATGTGTAGCGTGCGTTGGAAAATGTGGCCCGACTATTACTAACTGAATGAACAAGCGTGGTGTGAGCGCGCACAAACAAACATGAATAGATCACACTGAATGACTGCAGACGACTGTCAAAACGCTGGCAGCAAGCCCATACGTCGCAGCGGCGAAGGTACGTGCGGTCTATCGCTTCAACGGAAACTGAGCGGCGAATGCACGGCGCATAAAGGTCAGAGCCGTGTGGAGATAAGAGACGGTGCCGGCGAGCGACGATCGCGGTTGTTGGCAGAGTAGAAGTGCGCCCCCCCCCCCCCCCCCTCCGCGCTCCCTCCGGCGCTGGCTTCCCGCTTCCTTGCTTGCGCGTGGGTGATTGAGTGCGTTCGCTCTCCGTGATAGCGCGCGTCCCCGCACGCTTCCGCTCGGGCATACGGCGCGCGGCGAATATTTTATCTATAGGGAACCTCACGGCGACGGCGACGGCAGAAATCCGGTTGAAGTGTCCATATAATTGCTATCGCAATAAAAGAATCATCAGCCCCCTCTTGTGTCGTGCGTAAAGAATGTTGTGTATCGCCTTCCGTTATCATGCGGGAAAGTTTACATTGGGCAGTCTGGGAGGTGCCTGAATGATAGGTTAAGAGAACGCAAACAAAAATTGAACCGATACCGAGATGGTTATGTTTCTGTGCATTGCAGTGATTGTGGGTGCAAACCCTTGTTCAAGAAGTGTTCTGTTTTGTATAGAAATGTAGATAAAGTCACACGAGAGGTTGTTGAAGCCACTCTGATAGCGAGGGACGGTGATAGCTGCATCAGCTCTCCTTCAGTTGCTCTGACTACAAATGAATTTGCGTTCCTGGATGCGGTGGTTTTCATGTGCGATGATTGGGCCTTTTCTGTATGCGGGCCGACAAATACGGTTGTTTCTCGAAATAAACACTCAGTTGAAAGTTAGCGCTCGTCCTGTTCTCTCGTTCTTGTCCATGTCTTCTAGCGCTATGAACACCTCTGATGTATATAACCAACTAGCCCAAAAAACTTGTAAACCATGGCAGCGCCTACACAAAAATTACTAGAACACCGTTCCGATTACTGGTATATAGCACCCTGTTTACAAGAAAAATGGCACTTGTCATTTTTATTATAATGAACTGACGGCCGGGTGTATTCCCGTGTTGCAACTCATATTGAGCCGCGATAGTACGTCTCGAATCTCAAATGGTATCAAATGTGTCGCTTTCTTTCCTTAATTCGACTTTTTTTTTTTTTCTGCTGTCTCTATTCTTCTCTTCATTCTTTTTAGTTTATTTCTTTGTTTCAAGATTGTTGTTCTCGGATCTTTCTTGAGCACGTCAAATGAGTCGCATATACTATATATGCCTGATTGTTTTGAGTCTATGCTATGCAGGTTATACCAACGTTACTAGACTAGCTTCAGTTGTAAAACTCTCCGCCCGTGCGCTTACCGCCGCTGTCACCACTCCTTGGGCAGCCGCCAGATGGCGACGCCGTTCCATCGCGCTCCACTGCAGACGCCTCGCCGCAGCCTTGAGCTCGTGCGGACGGGCACGCGTTTCATGCTCGCTGGCGTCCGAATTAGTGATACCATGCGAAAGCAGTATCCACTTACAGCAATAAGATGTATCGCGCTAGTTGGTTCATACTGAAAGAAGGGTAAATTGCACGATAGGAAGAAACGCATACGACAAAGCACAGAAGCTGCGTTTCTAAGTGTCGTGTGTTTCTTCCTGCCGCCTAAACCTTTCACGCAGTTTACTTTTCCCATACAGCAGCTTGGCACGCTTTCTCGCTGCTTTTACTTGGTTAACACTTTGGTCTGGGGCAGTTATACGCCAGCTAGCGAGACCAAATTTGTTATCCACAAAAATAACAGCACAACTTTCCTGTAAACCAATGAATGCTTTATTAAAGAAAATGAAGTAAGAAACAACTGTATGCCCCTATATATAGCTAAGACAAACTGTCAGAAGGGACATAATCTAGGCAAATGATTTGGGCCTACGTGGAAACCAACTCCACCTACAGCAGCTTGGCACGTTTCCTCGCTGCCTTTACTTCAAGACTGGATCCCCGCCCCTGCTCCAGGAACCTTGCCTAAGAATGCATTTTTATGCAAGGTTCCTGCAAGGTATGCGTGTATGCATGCGCGTGACTAAATAAAAATTAGCGTAGCTTGCACAAGTGGCGCAAGGCTAAAGAAACAGCGGAGCTGATCGGCACTTAGCTGGTCCTGGCCTTATGGATTATGCTTTTCCGGAATTTCTTGATTATTGATCGATTATCGATTAGCTATTGATAGGTTATCGCAAAGTATTGGCCACGGTATTTGGGCTAGGCTAAGCACTACCAAGTCATCCCCAGCATTTCCCGCATTTTATAGATTATTGATCAATTATCAATTAGCTATTGATTGGCTATCGCAAGGTATTGGCCACGTATTTGGGCTAGACTAAGCACTACCAAGTCATCCCCAGCATTTTCCGGAATTTATTGTTTATTGATCAATTATCAATTAGCTATTGATTGGCTATCGCAAGGTGGTGCGAGGCGCAGCTGTGCGCAGTGACGTCATCACTAGGCGAGTTTTTGCTAACACTACGCGGGGAAGCAAAAAGCTGAAACAGCTCCGCTGTTAAAATTTTAATGATGCGTGCACTCAGTTCCTGAAAGCACAACGGGCACCCAACACGACTCAGCGTATTCTCTGACAGCTCTTCTAAGATGGCCCAGAACAGGTCACCAAACATCTCTCTTCGTTTGCGTTTTTGTTTTTTTCCCGGTTCGTTCGACAGATACGAGGGAACGTTCGGGAACACTTTCGGCACCGCACCCTCGGCAAGTGTCCACTTGTCTCGTGGCACCTCAACCATCTGTTCATTGATAATATGCACGTAACACTTTAAGATGTCCTGCTCATGAAAGTGTAAATCACACGCCATGGATTTCACAGAGTTTTCCCGGTCGGCACGAGGAATCGCTCTGTTCAACGCCGAGCGAAGTGTCGCATTGCTGGGAGCACACAAGAAGTGGCATGCCGAACTGTCGACATCGTTCGATAGCCGCTTGTTGCAGTCAGGAACGCAGTACGTTGGAATCGTCTGCTAATATCCTTAACAAACACAGCGAAGGCTACAGTTTCGCGGATGACATGCTTCCTGAAATCCACTGTCAACAACCAACCACAGAATACACCAACGCTGCACCGCGTATTTCGTCCGGACAGTTCGCGTAGCCGGCTAGTGGGGAAGTGAAGCTGGGTGCGACGGCAGTGCCATGAAGGCGCGGGCGGGTGGCGGTTCCGCGCAACGCCGCCGAGTTTTACAACTGCAGGTAGTCAGTAATGTTGGGCTATACCACGCTTCACCTCGAGATCAGCTTTCGAACAAGACGCTAGCACCGATCGGTCATCCCAGCTGCGATGACATTAATATTTTGAATTTATGATAATAGAGGCAATATGTAAAAGCAACTATCGCTATTTAGATCGTTTTCATATGGCAACCTAATTTTCGCACAGCTGGTCGATCATTTCTGGAGTCACTGAACAGACTGAGCTCCAGCCGTTGAGCGTGCATGGGTTCAGCGCCATGGCCTCCTACTGTACCTCGGGGTTACTCCAAAGCAAAAATCAAAATCAAACAAACAAAAGTAGCCAAGAAAGAACTTCGTACAACACAAAACATACGAGAAATGTGGTTGAATTGCGAAAAATAAAATGTCCGACAATTACAATACCCCCTAATTAGAAACTTGAGCATAGTTGTATACGTCTGTTCATTTCGCGATATATTGAGCGCCTTTGCAAAGGGAGGGGCAGTATGAGAACGCTGACATGATGAGCGGCATCGGAGCCAGCTGTGGAAGAAGACGACGACGAACGCGCGCGAGCAGTGGCACGAGCGCGTTCGCGTGGTTACACTCAACCCAAGAACGGGCGCCTAAGAGGTGCGCTTTCAAATGATCTTGGAGGACCTGATGAGACAGATTGGAACAACATACTTAGAGGGCATGGATCATTATGAAAGCACCATATGTGAAGCTTGCGAGGGGAGCTGAGTGTCTGTGCGCTAAACCGTGCCTGGAATATCGAATGAACATGGTCAGTACAAAGAGGTGGTGAGAATTAAATGGCAAGAATTTAATTCAGCCTTTGCAATTTGAGCAACTTTTTACGTATCACAGACTCCGGGAGCTGATACAGTTGGCACGATGGAGAAGCCAGCAATGGAAATATATATCAAACAGCAAAGAATGAAATCAAAAGAGGAAAGCTTTGCAATAATTCAAAGGGCAGTGCACTAGCTGTTCGAACTTCGAAGCCAGGTGAGGATGTCCGAGAACTGCCGATGCCAATCGACTGTACATGTGTGGATGATAGCGCAGAGTGTCTCGATCATTATCCAGCAAGAGGTCAGTGAGGATTTATATATAGTAACCCTTCCCGAAGCCTTGGGTTTTAAGGATAATAGAGGAAAGGTTTAATGATAGCTAAGAATAGATTTTATGGCAATGGATTTCTACCAGGCTCGTAAAGAGCTTGGTGCGATCTTTCACTACTGCACTTTAAATGGGTGCTCATGAGATTACTCGTAAATGGACGTGTGAGTACTTGAAACTTTCAAATAATGAATCGAATACTGCCCTGCTTCATTCGATCTTGGAATCAATAGTCACTGTTCACAAATCCGAACATTTTTCAAGCAGTTTTCGAATATTTTAAGTCGCCAAATGATGCGACAAATATCATCCCCGTGTTCATATAATACAGACATCATGCAACAGGACAATTGTTACGTAGTGGAGCACCCGAAATTATGGCTGCGGCCATACATGGCTCAGCACAACTTGCATATATAAATCATTATATGTACGTACATGTCAATGTATTATATGTTTATACTATCAAATGTCAGCGATGTGCTTGATTTGCATATGAGAATAAGTCTTGCAAAATGAATGGCCGCTGTTGTGCCCGCAACACCACTCCCGATAACAATTTCTGGCTATGGCCCTGGGCTAAATTGCTATCATTTGTGGTCACCAAGGAGTCCTGAGTAAGCAAGTAAACTGGTTGTTTGCTCCTTCATAATGAACTTCCTTCAACTCTTCATAATGGACAGTGTAGTGCCAGAAACTTGCTATCGGAGGCCAAAACAGTGTTCATTGCAAAGACGATCTCGAGAAGAGCCTGCAGCCTGTCGCAATAAACGAGTGCTTAAAAAAGCCCAGGGGCATAGTACTTGGGGCGTTCCGAAAGTAAGTTTCATAATTTTTTTGAAGGAGAACATGGTATGTGCACACCAAGTGAAACAAACAATCGCTGTAAGAGTCCACACCCGTTGCTGGTTCAACGATGGAAGGAGCATCAGCGGAGCAGGAAGGACGCATGCCCACAGCGCCGAAGAGAGAGTAGCAGCAGACCGGTGTGCCCAAGGTTATTCGAGTACAAATCACGATGGCAGACAGACGTGTGCTGACAACGTGGTCGCCAATGGAAGTGTGTGTGTGTGCTGCTATCCGGTATGAATAGACACGTGGGACAAGTGTGTCTGTCATCCATGAAGGCCTACAGATTGTGTACGGTGAAGAGGTCATGTTTCGTCAAATGGTTGGCTGCTGGTGTTGCATGTTCAGTGAAGGAAGGCAGAGTGTGGAGGATGAAAGTTCAAGTGGGCATCCCTCCACATCCACGAATGCAAACAACATTACTAGAGTACAGGACAAGCCGCACTCTTGGGACGTCACTTCCAAAACAATGCTGAGGTGGAGAAAGCTGTGCGACAATTCCTTGCATCGCAAGGCACCGAGTTTTACTAGAGTGGTTTTTTCAAACTGATTGGATGCTACGACAAATGTCTGAATGTCGGTGGCAACTATGTGGGAAAATAGTGCAAGGTGTATAGTTCATGATGGCATGGCGTAATTTTTTTGGCAATAAAGCTTCCGTGAGAAAATAAATGACGAAACCTACTTTCGGAACGTCCCTCGTACATGATACTGAGAGAGCTAGTGAACTAGATGGGGGATGAAGGGGGCTCAAGTAGCTCACTACTACGCCATCAGTTGTATGCTGATTTATTTAAACACACATGATTTTATATGCCCTCTAGCTACCATCTGCGATAATTTCAATTTCGCTCATAGTTCCAGAGGTAATTGTGGAGAGCGGTGACCATGGCAGTGACCAAGGACTAGCCGGCCTTGGCCTAGCTCGATCGATATCGTGGGGCTACCATTTCATACGTACTCGTGCTACGGTCGGATCAGATTAAATGAGTAAGTGTAAGAACATATCGCGTTTGATTTTTTTCTTTACTTGATAGGTTACAGGCAGCGATGTGAGAACAAGCCGGCTAAGCCCCTCGTGCGTGGTATGCGTGAAAAACTTGTCGGTGTGGTTATTTCCCCACTGAATCGAATCGCATAGAGGCAAATTGCTTCTGAATCGCGAATACATTACCTAACTGGAACACTCGAGGCCTGCCGCACCACAGAAAACCTATTCCGTGATGGAAAAGTGAAGAGAACTCCTCAGCAAAAGGTGGATGGCCACCTTGTGCTAGGTGAAGAAGAGAGATGGGCGAGATTCCTTTTGCTGTCCTCTTACAAAAATTGGTACAGTGGGTGCAAGAAATTGCTTTGAGAAAGTGACATCGCATGCCAAGAAAATTGCGAAGGAGCTTGTTTTTACCATGACAGTTAGAAGTTGGTAAGATTTTTGCTTCTGCATGGTATCGAACAGAAATTATATAAAGTGAGATACATTAGAATAATGCGCAATCAAAATGTAGCATTCACTTTTCTGAAATTGTTATCAGTCAGCGCTGTTTATCCACCCCTAAACATTGGAGTGTTTGTTCAATGTGCAATGAAGACATTGGAATGGAGAATGTTAGTATTCTTTAAATTAAGCATCAGGTGCCATTTGTTTTTGCTTTTGTAATTTCCGGGACGCATGCATTTTTTTCCCCCCACTTCGTGTTGCCAGTGCGTTGCCATCATATGAGGACACTTGGGTAATCAGATTATAATTAGTGATAGCCAATGAATTCTTTTTTTCAGTATGTGGATAACCTTTTTTCTTAGAACCATAGATGCTGCAACAGATAGTTTTGTATTTGTTCAGCTTTCTTATTGTTTGTTTCATTGGTTGTTAAGACTCTATTCCCCCTACCCCCTCACTCACATACTATATATTTAGTTCCAAACCTTCCACTTTGTGTTGCCAGCACATAGTTAAAATACCGGAACACGTGGGTGCCCAGATAGCCAATTATTTTTCTTTTCTTTTTTTCTGCATGTGGATGCAAACCCTTCCTCCTAGAACCGAGGATGCTACACACCACCATACTGCAACAGTAAGTTTTGTATTCGTTGGATGTTTCAGCCACTTCCAACAACAGCTTGCAGCAGCAGCTAGGTTATCGTCCACTTTCATTCCCCATTTCCTTAATAATTCCCACATTTCAATTAAACAACACAGTTAATTTCCCTATTCTTTCCTTGCCTTCAGTACTAGTGCCTGTTGGCTAATTCATATTGGTAGTAAATAACATTTGTGTGAAATATGTGCAATGTACCATGTGCAATATATGTACTATTTAGCACCTTATTGGTACCATTTGTCATAACATGTAGCTTTTGATGTTCTCATCAAGTAGCAAATTCTTCTCAGAGCTTGGTGATATCATTACATAATAGTCACATTGTTGTAATTATTGGTATGACCTGCTACAGGATGGCACGATTTTTTTAAAACCTGTAGGATAAATGCAAGAAACAGTCTCGCATATTTGCTGGGATTATTTTCCCCCGTATTCAGAAATGCATCTTAACTTGAAGCCTATGCTTGACTTGCTCTAAATGACGCCAGTCGTGAACGCACCAAAAGTAATAAATACAATAAGTGTCTTGGGCATGTTCACACCAGGCACCATTTAGATCAATTCAAGCATGGGCTTCAAGATAAGATGTGCATTTCTCAATAAGGGAGTTAGAGCCTTTAGCAACCAAAGAGGGAACTTGCCAAGATGTCAAAATGAATGAGTGTACCTCTATTGCTGCCATTCAAAATGAGTAGCAGATGATGCCATTGAGCTGCACATGTCCTCTGCATTTACTAAAAAAAGAGAAAGAAACTGCCCTGAACATTTAAGTAAAGTGAATTCAAGTAGGTTACCTTGAATGCAGAGATGATGCCAACGTAAAGAGAAAAATAAAGTCACCCACCAAGCCTGCTAAAGAGCTGCTTTTTTGGGTAAAAGAACAATGCTTGAGCAATATAAGCAGCCTGCTGCTTTTATTAACAAAGCAAGTGAGCCTGGTCAGTCCTTTATGGCACACTTAAAAAAAGAAAAAAGAAAGAAAGCTTAGGATACCAGGCACACTGGGCCCAGAAAACAGGTCTAGGCAAAAGCACATTGCTATTTCCCCTCGCTTGGCTTATGCTCGTCTTCAGCATCCTTATCCTTATCAGCCGGCTTCGTGACTTGGTCACCATGGGTGATGTCTGCCAGAGCACTTTGGACAACATTGCTCTGAGTGTCTACACCAGGCAGGCTCGCAAGAATAGACAGCATAAAGGCTGGGTCCTGGAATATCTCGTCGTATTCATCATCACCAAGTAGATCCTGCACAGCAATCATTCAGGATTCACATGTTGAATGACATAGCTTGAGGCAGGGCAGGCTGACTCGACTTGGCTCACCTGTCCTAGAACCTGCAGGGCCTCGTCTCTATCGATGGAATCGTCATCAGCTTCAGCAGACAGCGTGTCTGGCAGATCAATTGGTGAGATAAGCTCAGGCACTAAAGGAATGTGAAACGAATCATGGTATAAGTATTCAAACAAGCTATTTCTGTCCCTTTTAATGTTTCGAACTGAGTAGGTTGCTGCTGGTTTACTGCCAGCATGTATCTTAAAGCAGAAGAGCTTTGTGACCTGTTCCAGTGGGCAAGAGGCCTTAGTTTGGTTGTTGGTTCTGGTGAAGATGACACTACTATAATCAAGCAGCTCAAGAACAGGTTCTTGATTTTGTAGCGAAAAATCTATTCCTAAAGCTGCTGTCTCTTACACCCCCCCCCCCCCCCCGCCCTTTTTTTCTTCTTTCTTACAGACCTTTTACAGAAACGAACTGCTGATAATAAAAATTGTGTTTCTGCAGTGCAGTGTTTGCCAGAATGAATGTGGAGTGCAGATTCTCAAGCTATAGGGCTCTTTATTAGAGCATCCAGAAATGTGCCATATTATTTCAAAATATTATTTCATTAAAAATAACTAATAATAAACACAACAACAAATGTAAAGTTTACTGGGAACTTGTGATGACCTATCAAATCACTTTATTATTCCAAAATATATGTGTGAAGCCCCCTTCTCGAGATTGAGTCAGGTCAAATTGGAAGAGATAAACAAGGGTCATGCTGAAACAGTGTTAGCACCCCCATTTCTGGCGTAAAAAGTTACCCTTTCCAATTGATTATATATTTGGGTCACTTATAAGTAACAAAGCATAATCCTGAGCCATTGACATGATTGTATACTCGGGGCCAACTTATCTTGGCAGCAAAGCGAAGGCTAGAGAAGGCACAGCTCGCACAATCGTGTTACTTCGCCAAGTAGTGCAGCAGCTAGCAACTGCTTTCGGGGCCAGTTTCGGTTTTCTTTACACGCTATGTACGCCCGTTGCCTGTCTCCACAACCTCCGATATAGCCCTGGATGTTTAATAAAATTTTACTAAATATTGATTTTGCCATTAAAAATGCCATATCTTGATAGCATATGTTTGTGAGAACTACATTCTCACCAGAGGTTTCTTTGTCAGATATGTCTACAAACGCGCCCCTCGGCTTGGTTTCATGTGAGCCTGCACCCTGTTTACTGTACAGAATAGGTGCTCAGAAAGTGTTGTGGGATCCGAGAAATAAAAAAATAATAAATGTAAGGAATTCTTTTTCAAAGAGCACAATAGGTATAGTATATCATGTATGGCTTCTCATAGCATTATTAACATAATGATAAATCAAGTTGAATTTACTTGAGCTAGGGAAATGTGAAAATTATTTATGAATTTAGGGAACTCTTTCTTGGTGCGTAAGGATAATCTGCGCTTCGGTCCCATAGCTTCCCCTGCACTGCCAAGAAAAGTTGTCTTCAAGTATAGTTGATGTTTCTCTTTGGTGTATAAAGTGTACTAGCGGGGGGGGGGGGGGGGGGGGGGGAGGCTGTGTCAGCTAAACACTTGAGGATCACTGCTATTGTTATTACAGAAAGAATTTATTTTCATTTTATACCCACATATGGTCAGAGTGCTGTTCTGAAATTGCACGCTTCCAAAGTTGTGAACTACACCATAAGTTATTGAAGCCTGGCATTATAGTATGAGCTGGATCCATATGAACTTCCATTTAATGGATAATTAAAAGTTATAACTAATGCATCGATGCATTAGTTCGATGCATTAATTTGTTTTACCATCCCACAGATCTGTGGGATGGTAAAACAAAAGGTACTTTCTAGAGAATCTAACACATCTCACACAATGTAGCCAAATAATATGCATAATCATTATTAGCATCAAGTACCTGATCACTGCAATTTGAGAGTAAAAAAAAAAAAAAAGTTACATAAGTCTGCATTCTGAGTAAAAGCCCATTTTCATGTGCCTTGACATTACACACAATCTATAAAAAACAAGCTTTTATTTAATTTCAGGCCAGATATAGTATCAAGCATGTCATTGCAAACTGTTTTCTGGTATTTATAATGGCTTTTTCTGTGGTTGTTAACATTACCAAATCCGACATTCTGCAGCTAAATTAGTGGAGTTTGGTTTACCTTAAACGTTGGATTTAAGTGACTGCATGAGCATTTGCAACCTCCTAGTTCAAGGCCTCTGATTATGGTTTTTGTGGTTTCAATTAATAAAATCATCATAATATTTAACAAGAAAGCTAGAGAGCATGTGAAGTGGCAAAACCTCAATTCTAGATTCCAGCTAGCTGACAAGGCTCAAATTGCCTTTACTTTATTAAAACTGGTTCTGTTGGCCTAAGAGAAAATAGCTACAAATTTCGTAGATCTAGAAGCACACAGTTTGGTATGACAATGAAATTTTCACAATGGGAAATCACCGGTAACTAGACAAGAGTTAAACATATATTATCAATGTGAAAAAAATGACTGAGGTGAACACCGACTGCAGAGGATTAAATACAAGGTATTGCTTACACAGGCTGTAAATGGCATGTTCACAGGAGTGTGTATGTGCATGATTATTTTCTTGTTCAAAGCAGATAATAGATAAATTTGCAGGTGTGTCTATTTTAATGTAAATTGTCACAAAGCATGCTCTAAGAAAGGAGGGAGGAGCATCTTGTGCCATTTTTTATTTCTTGGTTCACTAGCCAAGTTCAGGCTCCTCAACTTTAATTTAAAGCCTTTGTGTTCTTTGCACCCAAGATAGAAACAAGCTATTATTACTTTGGATAAACTGTATCACATTGTAAATTACTTCATGTGAGGTGAACATAAAAGAACTTGTTGGGCAAGTTGGTTGGCAAGATGGCAAGGTATTTATGTATATGTATGTTGCAGAAGATGCATATGTATGTGCGCATCTTCTGCAACAACATGTATCATTTATGTTAAAGGATTATATAATACATGAATTTTATGTAATTTTTTTATTCTTACATATTCAAATGGACATGATGTCACCTGGAAACAGTGCTGGCTATTCCTCACTATAGAAACAGCAAAAAAAAAAAAAAAAAAAAAAAAAAAACTACTAGTGGGACTAAATACTATGGGAGCATACAAGTAACAATTAATGAACTGCACACTGGTAATTACAAGAAAAGCAGCTAAACATTAGCTTATGTAACATTAGCTTATGTATGCTAATATTTACCATTTGTTTGCAGTTACTAAGTTTACATGCACCTGCAACCAAATATGTCATTTATATACACAAAAATTACTCTGCAGAAAAAATACATATTAACAGCTATTGTAAGAATATCTTAGACAGAGTGCTAACAATTGTTGTTTAAGCAAGTATATATTATGTACTATAGACCCACACTCTCTTGGGTGCCGCCATGTTTGCTTGCCTCAGTTATACCCCACTGCCTCTGTTTACAATGGCAGCGCGCAAGCTGCTGCTTCAGCATTTGTCGCTGACAGTGACTGCATGAGCAGCATTACTCAAAGGTTCGGAAGACATGTAAATGTTGCATATCCATCCTTCTGAGTTCATTACGCCTTGTCCGTATGCTACAATCACTGCTGTACGGTGTGCATACTAAAAGGTAGGGCTAAAAATTGTTTTCCAAGACACAGTGGTACGTACTTTCAGCCACTGTATTAAATTGGAATTACTGTCATTCTCTCATATTTTTTTCTTTATTTATTGCCAATGGCTTAGAGGTCACAGGTTGCCATGTTATTGGTTCAGTAACATTTTTTGGTGCAATGTCATTACTCTATTTTCTACATAATCACTCATGACTTTGTCAATTGCGCTAGTCTTGTTAATGCCGTGCTCCGAGTTAAAACATGCAAGTTTTGGAGTAGCTTACAAAAAAGATGTAATATTGTCCGTCCCTCGTTTACGTTGTGGCTCGTGACGAAACCTTCAGCTTTGAATATTCTTATATAACATATATGAGTCACTCATTGGTGAGCATACTACTAACGAGTATGCTCGTATCTAATACGTAATCTGTCATCCTCAGTGAGTTAAGTGGATGGGACTGGACGTTAGTGGAGACCATAAAAATAATATATTTAGAAGTGCAAGTAAATGTCTACTAAATTTGTGGTGTTATCTGGCCACCATATTTTTACAGGAGCTTTGACTTTGATAATCACGAAATTGTTCCACTACAGCAAACCTTCGTTTCAATTAGATGAGGTTTGACATTTTATTCTGGGGTTGTGGCTCAAAGAAACAAGCATGAAGAAAACCTGGGAGTACTGAAGCTACAGTAAAGCACAGTTAGCAGAATGCCATTATTGAGTGGCACATCTTATTTTTTCGATGCTTCTTCATTGTGAACACAAAACACTGCAAGCAGCTTTTATCCCAAAGATTTACTTGAAAATGCCGCAGTTGCCAATCCACTGACTAGGAAGCAGCCTTACTCAAGTGTGCACGTGCACAGCTTATTGAGCAGATTTTTAAACAAATGTGGGCTTTAGCCTCCTTAAGCTGCTCAGTAGGTTACGAGAGATGCGGTAGTGCAGTGGCTCTGGATCATTTCGAACATCTTGTGTAGCTTAACGTGCACCTAAATCTAAGCACAGCAATGGGTTGGTTTGGGCTCGTTGGTTTATTCTTTAAGTATAGAGAGGGCAGAGCGAAAAAAAAACCAACAAAGAAGGAATTGTGCCAGCCTGTTTACGTGTTCCTTCTTCCGTGTTTTTTCATGCTGCCCTCTCTATGAAGAATGAACCAACTAGCCCAAACCAAAGTATTATTGCAACATATTTCTAGTCCTCTGGGCTCTTTTCTGTGTAGCAGAAAGAAAAAAAGAAAAAAAAAACTGTGCCCGCCCTATTTACGTGTTCTTTCTTCGCCCATGTTTTTAAGCACTGCCCTCTCTATACTTAAATACAGTAACATTTTTACATTCCGTCCCCACTGGAACGTGCCTGATGCGACTGGGAATCGAACCACAGCAGAGACGACCCAACGGGTCTTGAAGCAACATATATCTCGGCTAGAGTTACAGTAACTCTAGGCTAGGCATGGCGCAAGTGCAATCTGTTTATATTGAATGAACTTGCTGGTGAAAAGGGTCTAGCAAGCTGACAGCTGAAATTCACTGAACTGCCAGCTATTTCAACATACTTTATTTTTATTCTCACAAAATTTGAAAAAGATTTTGTCTTACTAGCATTTTATTATTTTTTCTCCACTAAAATTTTACAAGAAGATTGCAGTTTTCAGTCCGTATCTTTCAACAATACCCTTGACATCGTAGACCTGTTGTGTCTGGACTTTTATTTGCTGACCAGCAGTGAAACCATTACACATCTCCGCAAGCTCACTTCTTATACGGCAAAGTTCACTTACAACCATAGTTTTTCACTTTATTTTTGAACAATGAAACAGCCAAGCTAACACGCCATGTGTTTTATTTAATGATGTACACCAAGAAGCTAGAGCTTGCTTCAAATATGTGTAAAAACAAAGCAGCAATGAATGCAAAATGTTTAAATGTTGTCAGAATAAAAATGGAGGTCACTGCACTTGCAGTTGTTTAAAGCGAGCAGCATGTAGGCAGTAGTAGCAATGAGCAAGTTCTAGAAACTTTGCAAACCTTTTATCCTGCATAATTTCAAAAGGTGGGGTTGGGGGAGAAAGCAAACCAGAGGGCACTCACAAGGCTGGTCGAGCTGCAGGGACATCAGCATATCATAATCAAACTGCTCATCCTCAGACGTGGTTCTGGGGTCTGCCAAGCCGGCTACTCCACCAAAAGCACCTGGCTCTGTTCCCATGAAGAGGATCTCCTCCAGAAGCTGCTGTTCTTCGGCTGACAAAACTGCTCACAGAATGGATGCATGCTAAGGGAACGCCTCTCTATGGATGATCACTGCACCTTTACTCGCAATAACCCCACAGAGAGGTGGAAGTTATTGGCATACTACACTGTCACACTGTTGCAAGGAATGCTGAGAAACAAGAGTGGAGCAATGACAAGGTGATAATCATTCTTACCTATAGACATCTAGCAGATTGCAATATCACTTTTACAAGCATTTACATGACCACAAATGAGTAATCTTAACCCCCTAATGCCTAAATTTATTTTTCCCTCAAAGAGAAACATTTGAATTACAATAAAAAGCACTTGAATGTGAGGTTAGAACATTCAAAATTAGTTTCAAACCATTTGCTACTATAGTGTGAAAAACTGAAATGGGTGGCCAGTGCAAAAGAATGCCTTTATAGCTCCAAATTTTGTTACTGCATCCTTTGACTTTTAACGTGACCCATATCTTGCATCTTATGGCAGATGGCATCCTGTAAAACAGGTGCCTTTGCAGAGTGGACTGCAATTTGTGCACCTGTATGGATGCAGCTGTGTGATTTTCTTGAGTGTTCAGCCTTTCTGTGCAGAGCTAGTTGTTTTCTAAGCGAGAGATGCTGAAAAGCTGTCATGTTTTTGATGAATGGATCCGCATGATGGAATCCAGCTTTCTGTCGCTTAAATTTTGATTTCGCAGCTCAGAACTGGCATGTCAGGGAATTTTGATAACCAACTAAAAGGTTAATTGGGAGACACGTATGCACCTCTTAAACCCATTTTTCTTTGTTAATAAAGCTACGGCTATATAAAACCAGACATAAAATTCAGAAAATATTAGAAGCTCTTTCTGAAATGGTTGCACTTTTTTATGCAGCTTCCTTGTGCACAATTTTTTATTTGCTAATATTATCAGTATATATGTTGCAGTTTTCAAAAAGTTCAACTAGTCCGAAAACTTGTACTTGAGACTTCCTCTGTGGGGGAGATGCATGCAAGCATACAGAAGACTGCACAAAATGTGGAAACCAACACATATTGTGATTGTGACGGGCAAGCCATTCTTTCTTGAACATTGTGTGGGTATGCACAGATGACATACTTAATTGCATCTTTTGCTGCTTTTAATTGATGAATTTACTTCTAATAACACGTTTTTTTTTTTTTTTTTTACCTTTCTGTGTTGTGATATGGACTGGCACTTCTATCTCAAATGGCTGGCACGCAAACAGTGCAAAATTTGCAGTCCCTCGAGCTCCTACAACCAAACATTTCTGTTCGTCCTGTGTTCCAGTACAAATTTGCCTTTATCTTTCTACATATGCAAGTATGTCTGATTGTAATGTTATAAGCAAGAAAATAGAAAGTATTCTTTTTTCAAAAAAGAATAGGTATCTCTGAACCTAATGTCTCCTTGAAAATAGCGCCAGGTACCTTCATATGTGTGTGCACACGGAAACCTCCATTTATGGGAACATTGTCCTGCACATGAACCTCACTACAGCAGATTGCTTTTTATTCACTCATGAGTTCACCACTCACGTAGTCATTGCTCTCAGCCTGAAGTCTGTTGTTCAAAGCATTGCAGATTACATCTTGCAGGAACCCAGGGAATCGCTTGCCTGAGCGATATTAACCATTGCTTCTACACCAGATAAGCAGAAGTGGGCATAAATTTGTGTAGTAGTGTTTCTGTGGCCGGTAGACATGCTCATTGATTAAAATGCACTTATACAAGGCAGGGTTTCTGCAAAGTGATTAAACCTGTCTCTTCTATTTGCAGGGATATCTCCTCCCAATTCCAGGTGTGTTTAATCGAAAGCGCTGCACAGGACAGCAACTTTCCTGAACTTCGCGGTAACTATGCTGTTGACAGGATAGCAACCAGTCAACCTGCTTTTACAAGGGAGACAGTTATATCATAACATGCAAATTTTGCTTAATTTTTTTCTTTTGAAGTATATTAAGTATCTCGATTGTGACAAGACATGCCTGCACTGCAACTCTCAGGGCACCATGTGTATATATGCAAAACCAAGGTAGGTATAACGTGAAACTAGTCCAATCTGTTTTTATTCCAAATCCGCCATTAGCCCTCCATGGTAGGTCAGAATGGTCCGGTCCAGCACATATGGGCGGGCGCCATGCCCATATGGGCAGAGCGCGAGCCATTTTCACCTATCATGGAGGGCTAATGGCGGATTTGGAATAAAAACAGATTGGAACAGTTCCACGTTATACCAACCCAACACTCCAGACTTGCTTATCTATTATATACATAGACAGCATAGATGACATTAATTCCAGCCAATTATCTGGAACAATGAGGTCTTGTAAAAAAAAAATGCACAAAGAAATTAAGAAACAAAAAAAGAGCTAGAAACAATTTCAGCAGCACCATATCAAATCTCTGTGCACTACATGTCCAACACCACCACCATGTGACATGCTGACAAATAAACTGCACGTACATTCACTTGCAGTGTCGTCAGAAGCTGCCAGAACAGCATCCCTCGGTGAATCAGCCATCGCCTGCCTGGCTTCATAATCCTGCCACTGACGCTGCTCTGCCATGGACACACGCAGTGCCTGAAAAGTAGAATGACTGAGGCCACTTTGCACAGCATGCATGTACCCACTACTCCTAAGGTCAGTAAGTTAACTAAAGGCATGCATCCAGCTGGGTGCTCTAATGAGGCCATGGCTTTTCACAAGCCAAGCAGGCCAGAGCACAAGTAGTTCTGAATGCACATTTACACAAAATTTCTTGCACAAGTGATTAAGGTAGAAAATATCAAGTTTCACTAAGCAAGTGCCATAAATTCTTGTGAGGACAAAAATGAATAGACTGCAGTCAGTTTTAACGGGTACACACATGCAGGCACATGCAGGCATGCAGATGCACAAGCACACAAGGATTTTTTTTTCACTTATAGGATGGGTGCAGAATGACAAGAGGCAAATAGCATACCCAGCCAGTTGCAGAATATAAGGAACACTTGCTTTTTATAAAAACATTAGTTTCTTGAAATGAGACAAGTACACCAAAGTTAGTGAAGTACTGAGATCTAAGTGAAGGCAGAACTTCTACTTATGAAAAATGTCATCATGTGTGTGACACAAATGCAGGCATCTTTAAAGATGTTCCACCTACCAGAAGGACAGCTGGGTCGTCGTCTTCAAACTCAAGGTCATAGTTAATTGCCCTCCTGCTGTTTTCACCTTGGACTACCGGAGTACTGGCAACCACTTTGCTCAGGATATTGCCTGCTGGCACAGTCACCATGTGCGAGCTGCAGGGAAGGCATGTGCGGGCAGCTAGGTAAGGCACCTCCCTCGACAACTTGAGGGCACATGCAGAAACCTAAATTAAAATTGTACATCACATTGCGTAGAAGCAAAATTAATTATGAACAGCACGACTGCCGTCTTACATTCATTGTGCCATTTGTCACACAAGTGCACAGAATGCCACACATTAGGTCATAACCATGAACAGTTTCTACAGAAGAGAGGCTAGTTTTGTACTGACTGATACAGTGCTACACCAGTGTTCACAAAACTATAATCTTAATGAATCATAAGCAGTTGTCATATATGGACTCACCAGCCTGAGAATATTTATACCGTGCAGTCCACTTACATATGGCAATATGTACCATTTCATCTGGACTGAGCAATCAGTCCAGATTGCAAAGAAACATGCAAAGGCATGTTTGTAAACACATATTTGTGTGTGAGTGAAACTATTTTTCACATTACCCTCACTCAGCACAAGGTCGTGAAAGTAAATATGTAGGATGGCTCAGTCCTATGGCCATTTGCACTGCAAAAATGTTCAGTGTAGTAGCAACTATGTAGTGGAAATTAGAGTATTATTATCTTTGTCCTGGCATGCAGTGGCATCACAAAGGGGGGGGGGGGGGGGGGTGCAGCTGGGCAGTGATGGAGGTAGGGGTGAAATGGCAAATAATTACTCGTCAAAAAGTGAAAACGTGCTGGGCAGCTTTCACTGAGGGAACAGTGCCACTATGCGCTGACTACAGAAAACAAGAAATAATGGAAATTTGTAGGAGGGTTCCTTTAGAAAAGCTTAATGACTTATGGTGCTTTAGAACGTAGAGTTAAAATGAAATATACATTAGCGACGTCGCCCTTTAGAGGTATATAAAATTTTTTGCAGATACACCAGCGTAGTGCTCATTAATTGTAACTGCTGTAGAAATACTTCCCCACCAGGGCCGAATGCACGAGCATCAGATAGTGCAAGATTAGCATAAATTTGTGCTTTAATTTTCTTATGAAAGCTCCTTTACAATACCACATATTCTACTGAGACTATTATTCTTCACCTAGTTGCCTACGACAACTATAACTGGATAATCAATATCTGGACAACTTTGACAGGTTGATGCAAGCTCAGTAGTATCAACATGTGCCCGGCTCAAAAGTAGCTGCTGCACTATTTTTCAATGATAATTTACTCCAAGCAACAAGATGATTCCTCAACCAATTTGTTCATGTTAGTTTTGCAGGCAAAAACACAAGCTTAAAGGAAACGGAAGCTTAAAGCGCAAAATATTTTGGGCTGTACTAGTAAATTACACTTCTACAATATGAAAATCCACTCTTACCATGAGAAGAGGCTTAGTTAAGCCAGAAAATTCGCAGAAACAAACCATGGATGGCAATTCCACCTTGAAATTCCAGCACTAGCTCGCCACAGCGTCAGGGACTTTGATGGGGTCTGCAGTTACTTTTTTATTATCGACTATGGACTACATTGTATTCTTACAGAGCCTAAGACTGAATTTTGCGAGTTTCAAGAGCTTTTGCTAAGCCACAATGACCCAGTTACAAAAAAAATAATTTCAAATTCGTGCCATCACTCTGACGTATAGCCATAGGGCTTCTTGCCTGAAATTAGAAAAATGGAACTTTGACCTTAATTTGATTAAATTTGAATTAAATTTGTCTTTAAGTTAATAAAAATGTAATTTTAAAAATGATACCTTATCACTCTAAACTAATTCAATGTTTCTCTTTAAAGCCCTTTTAATGCCTACCAAGGAAGGTGATCGATAGGTTGGTAAGTTCTTTTATATTGTTATAGATATAGATAAATAATTTTTTTTTCTGAGTTACGTTTATTTTTTGCTGTCTATCAGCCATCTGTACTCACTAAATCAGGGGAAAAGACTACATGGTCACTTAGGGGAGTTTGAACCATGAACCCTATTCACATGTATCATTATAACGTGCAGTTTCACTTTAATGATCGAGGTTCTACAGTGTTACATTTTGCAAATCCATTGTCAGGCATAGCTGTGTCATCTGTGATACTGCCTACCTTCTACAGACTATGACAGACAAACATCACACTATGCAGCTTTTACAGTAAGCACCAGTCGCACTCAAAAGGAATGGGCTGCAGCTAGCTTTAACACTTTGGTTTTGTTGGAATGCATATACTGGGTGTCCCACGTAATTTGTGCCAGAATTTTATTATATGCAAGTGCCTTGTAGCTGGACAGGCCCAAAGTAATGCTGTGTGCTGTTGTTTGGAGCAAGTCAGACAGTTTTTTTGTATTTCGCCCAATTACATAATTAGCTTGTGGCACGCATCTTTCTCTTCTTATGGCGTGGCTCTGGTCAACCATGTGAGCTGGTGTGAAGATAGGCAAGAATTCTAGAGGAGGAAGAGATGATAGGTGGATCTGCAGTTGGGTCTCTCGCAACTGCTGAAATAAAGTCGCAAATTTTTAACTGTGCTTAGTAGCCCACAGTTACTGGTCATCGGGCATCGAACAAGACGTGCAATGGATCAACAGGGGACCACAGATGCCAGCAACTATGCCCGTATACCACCTCTGAAACCGATTCTGGACCTTCCGCGAGTGTGATAGGAGCTACAGCTAACATCACCCTACCGCAGTGTGGATCACCAATCCAGCATTATGGTTCGCTCAAGCCAAGAACAAGTTCTGCATGAGTCGCATCACCTCAGAAGTTCACAAGTACGAGCTGCTCTTTGAAGCACTGCCACCACAGGCAAAATGGCCAAGGTACGTGACATCCTCTTACTGCCGCTAGGCGAAACACCGTACACGACAGTCAAAGGGGCTCTTCTTCGCCGCCTTGTTGCGCATGCACATCGCCGCATCCAGCAGCTCCTGAATACCGAGAAGCTCGGTGACAGATGTCCAACCCAGTTTCTGCGTCACCTTCAGCCTCTGCTCGGCGACACGGCAGATTCCCTCGACACGGCCATACTACACGAGTTGTTCCTGCAGCGTCTTCCGACCAACGTACGATTGACTCTCATCTCAGCTCATTAAAGTTAAATGTCGGAACTTGTCAATCTGGCCGACGACATGATGGACATTGCACCGGCCACCATCAATGCTGTCTGTGGATCTCCGGTGTCCGAGGTTGATTCCCCTCCAGGAAACAGCAGAAAATCTCGTGTCTCACGTCGCCGAATTGTGCCAAGAACTTCGAGACACTCGCATCTCTAACCACCGATTCTGTCCACCTCATTAGCCTTCCACACGTAGATGGTTTCCGCAAGCTTCAGGCAGTTTTTCACCGCAGAACTTGTGCTACTACCACCACCGTTTTGGTGCTGCTGCTCGTCCATGTACGTCCCCCTGTTCATGGCACACAGGAAACACTGCGGCCGGTCGTAAGTAACAGCGACGGGCGACCGCGGCCATTCTGTAAGCAACCTTTTCTACATCACTGACCGTATCACGGTTTGTGCTTGCTTGTTGACATCGGTGCAGAAGAAAGCCTTATTCCTGCATCTCAAACTGATTGGTGTTCTGTTAGCTGCTATGGCTCTAAACCCTACTTATTGTCAAACCATCTGCCTCTGCATATACGGCTCTTCTCACTGAGTTCCCGGAAGTCACTACACGGGCCCCGATGGACAAGCCTTCTAAACACCGTGACGCATTGTATTGTCCGGCCTGCCTATGCACTGCCGCCCATGCAGACTCGGTCCTAACAAGCTTCATGCTGCTTGTAAGTTCGAGCGTATGTTGCAGGTAAAAATCATCCGTCCATCATGAAGCTCATGGTCGTCGATGCTCCACATGGTGCCTAAAATAAAGCACAATCAGCGGCCCTGTGGTGACTACCGCGTGCTGAATGCTGTCACTGTCTCTGACCACTACCCTCTACCCAACATTCAGGAATGCACTGCCTTTTTAGCTGGCTCTCACAATATATTCGAAGATAGACCTCGTGAAGGCTTATCACCAGATCCCTGATGAATCATCTAGTGGTGGGAATGCTGCTGAATTGCTCCAATCTGTTACATTCTGTTAAAGCTGCTACATCCATGCTACAAACAATAAAAACTGCTCCAAGACTAGCCATGTCATTCAATATCGGAGGCCACTGCAAAAAGGAGTTGTGGTCAATGCAAAGAGTTCCCTCTTGTCTCCTGCCATTCAATGAGTTAAAGGGTCACTGAGCTAATCCAATCCAGTGCATGTTCACGGTCTGCCATAAAGAAACTTTATGCACCATATTCGTGGGTTTTGCATAGTTCAGAAGGAAGCTTTATCAAGCCTAGTAGTGCGAGCACTGCCCATTCCGCGTTGTTGGTGTGTCTCGCATTTGCACTTTGTACCGCTGGCATGGCCTTGGTGGGAGAGAGGTTCCTCAACAGACAGTACGGGCTTTATGCGTTCAGCATGGTGGCTGTGTCATGGCACTCAGCAAACTGAAACTTATCCCATTTCATGTTATTAGCTGCTTTGCTGTGCCGTGTTTATCTGTGTGCGCTCGTAATGCAATGGAGTTCTAGCTCTGCCATTTTGCTAGCAAGACGACTTTAGGCCTAAAATAAAATTGCTCGAATGGCCATCCTGCATACCACGTGACTGTATTGCTGTTTTTTTTTTTCTTTTGTGCCTTTGGGTGGCTAGCTTTAATGCTAAGGATGCGCAGTATTTTCTTTTTTGAGCATGCAGGTTGACTCAATGTAGTCATGTGATGGTTGTAATTTGCTTGTGAGTGGTCGTGTGCGTGGATTATATTCACCATGATGTGCGCCATTACTTTGGAACCATTTTTGACATGCAGGAGTAGTGTCCGGCCCACAATCATTCAGAATCATCATTGTTGACTGCTACAAATTGTCATTTTTGTGGCTACAAAAAACGCTCTTGGCCATTCCCATCACTGAACCATCTGATGTGCCCAAAACTGCTATCACTACCTCATGTGGTCTCTTCCGAGTTTTTGCGTATGCCTTTTGGTTCGAGTAATGCAGCCCAAATATACGACGTTAGCTAGGATAGATAGTTGGGTGTGTTAGTTAAGCATGATCTGAAGTGAAGGCACGAAGACAATGACGGACGAAGAGAGAACACACACACAGGGCACCACTTCCAACAATGTTTACCGTACTTTCCGGTGTATAAGACGCATTTTTTTTTTCTGAATTTTTCGTCGGTGCGTCTTATAGAATGGTGCGACTTATGTACGTTTTTTTTTTTCCCGGAAGAACTGCCGTCAAAATCGGATTCAATGTTATGGCCACGCGAAGTGCACTGGTTGACGTAATTGCTACATGTTCTGTGCGTGCTATCGAGGTGCTGGGTTCTCCTTGTGATCCGAGTTCCTGAGCGCCGTGCGAGAAGGACGCAGCAGCAACGCAAGCGGCGGCAGGCCAACCGCAAGTCGGCCAACCACGAATTCGTCGCATCTGCAGATCGCTGTCAAGATACGGCGCGCGCCACAGCGCAAACTTCGCAGTTGCTACCAGATTACAACCCCCCCCCCGTCTCCATCCCACGCTACCTTCCCGCTTTCCTCCCTTGTGCGCGATTCGGCTCACCGTCAGATGCCTCCACTCGATCATACAGTGTATGGTGCGCGGGGACGATGTTATCGCCCTTGGACTTTAGATGGAACATCGCGGCAACCACGACAGCAGAAATGCGCCTGGAGCGGAAATATATGGCACCCATACGCTTGCGCGTGACTCGCATTCACAGAAAGAAATGGCACGATTTTTTTTTTATCGCTTACCGAACGAAGAGGTGCGTTTTATACACCGGTGCGACTTATATACGTCTTTTTCTGGGTTTGAGGGGGGTGCATCTTATACAAAGGTGCGACTTATAGACCGGAAACTACGGTAATCAGAAAAAATGCCAGTATTTTACACAGGGAGTGCAATCACAGTTTCTCAGTGCGCATTCGCGTTCACGTAAAGCAGATCTTTGTGCGATACTGATATAGATGCAACACTTATGCACTTATCACCTGCCTCAATGATCCTTTTGGCCTTAATTATTATTCGAACCCATTTGTCACGGCTTCTGGCAAACACAGCGCAGGCGTAGAAGTCTGGCTTACATTTGCAATCTCTACAATGAATTGCCAGGTGGCCCTCCCTTCCAATGTTAACTTTGTTATTATGTTTCCTCAGCCTGTCATTCAGTCATTGCTCAGTTTGGCCCACGTACTTTCTACCACGATCTAAAGGAATCTCATAAAACGACTCCTGCCTGACAATCTACGTATTTGTTATCATGTTTTGTGACACAGGCCGGTGCCTTGCAGAAAAAAGGGTTGGTCATTCTACAAAGCTTAGAAAGCTTGCACGGGGCAGCTTAATCCAGTCAAAAAATGCAACTGACTCCAATTGGCTTTTCCAATAGGAATCAATTGGAACCAATAGAAAATCTTTACTTCCAACTGGTTAGAATTGGGTCAGAGGAGAAACCAATTGGAGTTGCCATTTGGAATGAACTGGACCCAACTGGAACCAATTGGAAAATCCCTAGTCCTAACTGGTTACGACTGAGTCAAAGTGAAACCAACTGAGTCAATTGGACTTTCCAATTGGAATCAACTAGGCCCATTTGGGACCAATTGGGAAAGCATTACCTCCAATTGGTTACGATTGAGTCAGGGATGCAGCCAATTGAGTCCAATTGGACTTGCCAGTTTGAATGAGCTAGGCCCACCTTACATTCCCAACTGAATCTAACCGGACTACCAATAGGAATAAACTAGAACCTAACCAACTGGGAAATCATACTTCCAGTTTATGAACCCATTTAAAGAAACTGGAATAAGTTATAGCTATATATGCATGCTACTAGTACTAAGGCTATCTAGCAAACCTGTTTCTGACAACTGGAATCCTATTTAGGTTTGCCTTAATTGTGGGGTATATATGTGTATTGGTATTGCCCATTGGTGCAATTGGTCATTCCAACAAAAACCAATTGGTCATGTTCCAGGGTCCAATTGGTCCAAGCAAATTACAACCATCACATGGCTACACTGAGTCAACCTGCATGCTCAAAAAAGAAAATACTGCACATCCTTAGCATTAAAGCTAGCTACCCATGTACTAATTTACGAATGGAAATTTTCCAATTGGTACCAAATGGAAATTTCCCAATTGGAGTCTATTGTTCTTTCTGACAGGGTTGCATGGGGCACACACCGGGTGCCACTTCTAACCATGTTTAATGAGAAAAAAAATCCGCTATTTTATACAGGGAGCGATATCACAGTTCGAATCAACATGGCTTTAGAAAGGAATACTGCACAGCTACTGCAGTAAATTTTGTGACAGAAACAGTAAACCGTGCTTTAAACAATAACCAAATCATCATAGGTATCTTCCTAGATATAAAAAAGGCTTTTGATTCAGTGAACCCCAATATTTTGTTGTACAAGCTCGAACGGTATGGATTTAGAGGGATAGCTTCAAAATTTTTCGCAGCTATTTGACTCAGCGGACTCAGTTCATACAAATACTTGCCAACAAATCAGACAGTAAACTAGTTGAAACGGGAGTACCACAAGGTTCAGTACTTGGACCGATCTTATTTTCCCTCTTCATCAATGATTATCCTCTCTCCTTGACCCACACGCAAGCAGCTCTGTATGCAGATGACACTGCCTTACTTATAGCACACCGCTCTCTTCAGGAAGCAGAATTACTAGCTAATAATGACCTTGAAGTAACTTCTCAATGGTTTAAACGAAACGAATTACTGCTAAATACAAAGAAAACTAAGTATGTTATTTTCACCTCTAACCGAAAAGTGGTACCTGAAACATGTGGGCTGTACATTGGAGGAAATGCTATTGAGAAGCTAAACGCACATACTTACCTTGGCGTGACTCTCGACTCATCATTTCATTGGGTAACTCATATTGATCATCTATGCAAGAAACTAAGCTTTGGATGCGTCATATGTTATTTAAGGCTCGTAAATATTTCAATTTACAGACACTCCGTATATTATATTTTAACGTATTTAACTCTCACCTAACATACTGCATAGAATCATGGGGTTACATGTATGCTTCATATTGTTCGGTGGTTATCATCCTGCAAAAAAGAGCTGTACGAACCATTGCATCAACGCCCAAGAACGCACCATCAACAGAACTTTTCAGAAACGTCAACATAATACCATTTAATGTCGTTAGGCAATATCAAAGTGCTACATTATTACACAAGATAATTTGCAAGAACGTACCCTATCATTCATCAGTTTTATTAAAACTCAGGTATAACACTCGACAGGTGGAACAAAAAAATAATGCCAGTAGTCCACAATGTTTACGGCCATCGAACAATATCCTTTGTTGGCGCAAAAATTTGGAACAATATACCTAGCTTGATAAAATGTCTGCCAAATATTGTGCCGTTGCTCAAGAGAGACTTTCTTTTGGGGAGCTACCAGTCACCATATTATTATTGTACTCGCAGACTACTGCTGATATTGTATACATGCCACATTGATGCTGTAATTTTCACGTTAACATTGTACTGGCTAATTGATGCTGTACATATACAACCTTTTGTAATGGATTCTAACTAGCCATATCGGCTATGGATCCAGATGCTGTCAAAATCATTTTTGTATATCATTTTAGTGCAATAAAACATTCTTCTTCTTCTTAAAACACAACATTTACATTAGCTCGCTTGGCAATCTTTTTCAAATTATGTGACATGCGGTGTATGTAAGGTATGACAGCCACATTTTCTTTTTCGCGAGGTGGCTCCTGGTCTAGTTGGCTAGTTCGCGACTTCTTCAGGATTGTTTCCGCTACGGAAACTAGAACATGCTGCGGGTAGCCTGCCTCTTCCAGTCGGGCAATCTGGTTAAGAAAACTCACTGCAGCTCGATGTGGACAGAACTTCTTAAAAACATTCAGCAGGCACATGTGGTTGTTAGTCAAACATTGACAACCTTCAGGCAAATTTTATCTCCCATAGAATTGACCCGCGAACTTTCGGTAGATTCCTCCATCAGGTTTTTAGATCTTAGATTGTTTTTATTAAGCAACCACGTCTGTTGACATTATTAACCTCGGGCTAGTAAACCTCTTGCTACCTTTTAGTTCCTCTCACTCAAAGCTAGTTAAATGCAGCATTTCTAACATGTGCCTGCTGAATGTTTTTAAGAAGTCCTGTCCACATTGAGCTGCGGCGAGTTTTCTTAACCAGATTGACCGACTGGAAGAGGCAGGCTACCCGCAGCATGTTCTAGTTCCCGTAGCGGAAACAATCCTGAAAAAGTCGCAAACTAGCCAACTAGACCAGGAGCCACCTCACAAAAAAGAAAAGGTGGCTGTCATACCTTACATACACCGCATGTCACATAATTTTAAAAAGATTGCCAAGCGAGCTAACGTAAATGTTGTGTTTTCAGCTCCGTGCAAGCTTTCTAAGCTCTGTAGAATGACCAACCCTTTTTCCGCAAGGCACCGGCCTGTGTCACAAAACATGATAACAAATACGTAGATTGTCAGGCAGGAGTCGTTCTTTTAGATTTTCCTTTAAATTTTGGTAGAAAGTATGTGGGCCAAACTGAGCAATGCCTGAATGACAGGCTGGGGCAACATAATAACAAAGTTATCATTGGAAGGGAGGGCCACCTGGCAATTCATTGTAGAGATTGCAAATGTAAGCCAGACTTCTACGCCTGCGCTGTGGTTACCAGAAGCCGTGCCAAATGGGTTCTATTAATAATTGATGCCAAAAGGTTCACTGAGGCAGGTGATAAGTGCGTAAGTGTTGTATCTATATCATTATTGTGCAAAGAACTGCTTTATGAACACGAATGCGCACTGAGAAACTGTGATAGCGCTCCCTGTATAAAATAGTGGCGTTTTTTCTGATTAAACATTGTTGGAAGTGGCACCCTGTTCTTCGTCTGTCGTCGTCTTTGCACCTTCACTTCTGAGCAGCCCAAGCATTCCAGCCTTTTATAGATGAAGTCCCCAGAGGTTTATCGTTTTGCTTTTTCTACATTGATGATCTCTTTGTTGCTAGTAAGGGTTCCAAGACACACAAAGCACACCTCCGTCAACTCTTAGCTCGTCTGTGTGGTTTTATCTCATCATCAATGCTCAAAAATGTCTGTTTCGGGTTTTGAAGAGCGATTTTCTAGGACATTGCATCACCAAGTAAGGCATCACTTCGCTGCCTGACAATGCACAGGCCATCATTGACTTTCCACATCCGACTTCCATACGCAGCCTGCGTCATTTTTTCGGCCTTGTCAATTTTTACCGTCGCTTCATCCCTACATGCTCAACACTAATACAGCCTCTTTAAGCACTCCTTTCCAGTTCGAAAGGCGAGTCCACCACTCTGCCTAGGGACTCGGTCGTCGACCAGGCCTTTTCAGCCGTTAAGACCAAACCCGGCCAAGCCACATTCCTGCACCACCCTTCACTGACTGCACCCACTAGCCTTATGGTGGACGCTTCTTCAGTAGCCATGGGAGCCGCTTTTCATCAGTGGCTTAATGGTGCATGGATCCCCATCTTCTTTTCCCGGAAGTTGCATAACACTGAGCACCAATGTAGCACTTTTGGATGGGAACTGCTTGCCACCTACCTTGCAGTGAAACACTTCAGCTACTTCCTTGAAGGTCAAGAATTTGTCATCTTTACCGACCACAAGCCTCTCGCTTCTGCCATACGTTCCTTCACCGCCAAACACTTTCCTCAAGAGCTCCATCATCTTGCTTTCCTCGCTGAATTCACGACTGACACGCTATGTCAAAGGCAGCCTCAACAGTGCAGCTGACGTTCTGAGCCACATCGACATCAACGCCACGATAGGTCTTGCTGACCTCTCCTTGACCTCGCTCACGGCGACAAAAGTATCCGACCCCGAGCTTCCACAGCTCCGGTCTTCTACATCACTCCGCCTGTTGCAGGTCCCCTTCCGTGACCATGGCATCATGCTCTGGTGTAATTTTTCGGCTAGCCGTACTCGCATATATGTCCCTTCTCTCCCTCATAGTGCCATTTTTTATTTGATGTACTCGCTCTGCCATCCAGGCGTATGTGCCACACAAGGTGTTATCACCAAGCGTTGCGTCTGGCCTCGTGTTCGCGCCGACGTGCATGACTGGGTTCATGCTCGCACAGCTGCCAGCATTTTAAGGGGTGCAATGACACGCCGAGCATCTGTGAGGACAATTTCTACTCCCCCATGCATGCTTTGGCACCAGTCATCCAGATATAGTCAGATCTTTGCCACCATCCCGTGGTTATATGTCTTTGCTTACGTGTATTGATCGGTACACCCGGTGGCCTGAAGTGGCTCCCATGCCTGACATCACGGCGGACACATTTGCCCATACTTCCCTGTCTATTTGGATTAGCCGTTTTGGTGTGCCGTCAATGGTAACTACTGACTGTGGGAGACAGTTCGAGTCTGCCCTTTTCACATCCCTAACATCTCTTCTGAGCTGTGCGCGCACTCGCACAACTGCTTAACACCCGGCACCCAACGGCATCGTCGAGAGGCTACACCGGCAGTTGTAAGCAGCACTTGCTGCTGAGCCTCGCGCTGACTATTGGGTTTCACACCTGCCAATCGTGCTGCTTGGCCAGAGCTCTCCTGCTCATAAGCCGAGATGGTTTATGGCTGCACCCTAATTCATAATGACAAATTTCAGAAACACACAATAGCCACTGTTACTGAACTGCTCAATTTGTAGTGCTTTTATTGTGCCACGTACTTCGTAACTTATATAATGTAGTGCTTGTTGCCGACTCACAATAAGGACGTTAGAGTCGATCTCGAATATATCAAACCAGGATGTATCGAACACTTCTAAAATTCCCCTGGAAATCTCACGCAAAAGTATAGCACGTATACTACGCATATATCGAACTCCCATTCGCCACCACATTCGATATATCGTACGCTGTGGCCCTGCAAGTGCACTTCTCCTACCGAACGAGATCGCAATGATTTCTCGTGTCATCGGAAATATTCATGCCGATGAAATGGCACTGTTGTGGCAGATGATGTTTGCTGTGAAACAAAGCAATCAATCTGAAGGGCACTATACATATGCCATGAAGGAAAAATGGGCAAAGTTCGTGTCTCAAGATATGGATGGCTCGTGCAGCAAGGGTTTCATTTGCGCTCCATTATGGCAGATTTCCTCTACACAGTCCTGTAATACGGTACGTGAAGCATACAAATAACGGAAAGAATTACCTGTCGTGCAGTGAAGCATACTACCTGCAGCCTATCATTATCGCAAAGTGTATTGCCACCAAGGTTGCCAGATTTGGCAACTTCTCGCCAAACTGGCTACTTTTAGAGGCTCCTGGCGATCAAAAATCTTGGTTGGCGAATTGGCTATTTTCTGGCTACTTTTGGCGGTGGTAATTAGTGTAGGTAGTGTTCAAATTGCACTCCCTGCAACGGCTCTCGAAGAACAGCCCCAAAAGCTGGATCTCGAAGGCCATGGTTTCCTGTTTGGCAAGCGGCGGAAGCAAATCCAGGAGTTGAAAACAAATTGTAGCCGCCCACTGGCCTCTTCCATAGTTTCATATTCTTCGACTTGTAGTCCCGGGCTGTCAAGAACTGCCCGATATGTTTCATATGCAACGCTCATTGGCTGAAATCAACGCCTCTGGCAGTCCGGGACTGTCAGGGACGAATAATTGAAGAGGCCCATTGAGTTTCTCTAAAGGTGGCGTACAGCAGCTCCATCTGAGTTGCAGGAATTTATTAATCTTAAAGGTTATGCTTTTTCGTACTGCGTTGGAAGCATTAGGTGGTGTACTAATCCCACCCCCAGGGACGGTACATCGATAGTCAAAGTGGTGCAAGGACGACGTGCAGCGAGTTTATTGTACTGAAACTGGCTAAACCACTTCGGCTACGAGAAAGCACAAGAATGGCAGAAATTATCAAAGAATGTTGCCTAGTCGTTATGGTGCAATAATATGAGATAACGTTTGTGTTGTTCTGTTCTCGTTTCCCTCAATGCAGCCGAAAACTACAGGTCTTTTTCAGCTTTTCTTCTTTGTGTCCACGTCAAAAATAAACAGTGGTTGGTTTGTCGCACCATGGCTATCTTTTTGGCTACCAAATAAAGTTTTTGCCACCGTTGGCGACATTCTTGGCTACTTTTCGGAAATTTTCGACTAGTTTTTCTCCCTAAGACCTGGCAACCCTGATCGCCACGCTGCTTCATCCAGATCCAGGTCCGAGCTTCATCCAGTGCCAGAACCGAACTATCGTTAAACACCCGATACAAGGGTGAAGGCCGCATAGATCATCATCATCACCAAGAACGCAATTAAAAGGCCACGTGCACCACCGGGTTTGTCATGTAGACTTTCCGCCAACGGCATTTAAGGGTTCTGCAAGCAGGCCAAAATGAGTCCGACCCCAATAATAGTATACAGTTTGAATTGAACGTTAGAACCACCCTTTGCGGAAAGGTCATCGATCGCGGCAGCGGCGCGCAAGACTCGATCGCTGTGCAATTCGCGGGCCCACAGTCCGCGCGGAACGCGTCTCATTTATGATCGCCGGGACAGCTAGATCAGAGGGAATGGACTTGGGGTGTTCTGTAGGCTGAAAGCCATTTTCGAATCTAACAGCGTTTGACTCATTGCCGACGTATGACGAACGGCCGTTTAAACGCGTCGTATTCGGACACGTTCACGCGTGACTCATAGTACAACTATGCTGATAGCAGCACGGCGCATATTCACACAGGCTGGTTTGCTTTCGCGATGCGTTCATTTCTACCTTATCTGGAATATAAATGCGCAACAAGCACTTCGACGCGCGCGAGGCACACCGTGATTTCTGCGCAAGCGACAAAAAGGCGCGCGACACGCGCTGAGCGAGGCGAGCGTCGCGGCAGACGCGCACGGGCAAGTTCACATTCAGCGTTTTGCGGGACGCGGCAGCGACGCTTGGCGTCTCGAGTTGTCTCGTTCCATTCGAAACTTGTCGTGAAAACGCGCGTTCCGTTCAGCCGACTTCGTTTTTCATCTGAGGTGTCTGTTTCTTTGCGCCACTGCCGGTCACGCTCAGGCATGTCGGATACGGACGAGGAGCTATATACTGGTGACTGAACATCAAAATACTACTTTGTTCTTTACTTGTGCGACGCCGACGTGCCAGAAAGCGGACGAGAAGGTTTTGGGTGCGCCCAAAACAAACTGAGGGCCAGGAACACATTCTGCTTCCCCGCCTGCGCGCAACTTCTTGCCCTTGAAATCGACGTTGCATTTGTCATACAAACTGCACCCTATACGCGCGGACTTTCTCCAAAAAGGCTGCCACTGCGAAGCGACTTCTTTCTCGGCTTCTCGACAGCGGTATGGTGAGGCTTAACAAAAACGGCCTTATTGGCTGGACGTGGCCTCTGAGATTTTTCGGCCTGTGTGTCACTGCTCAATCTCAGAGGCCATACATTGATTCTTTGCTTGTGAGACAGGTAGCGTCACAACTGCGCGGCTCGCTTCTGATTGGTGCTTGTTTTGCGGCTGCCGCGAAAAATGGGTCTTGCGTCCATTTGAGGAGTTGCGGCGCGTTGTTGGCGACAGCATCGCTCGCTGCATAGTTTCTCACATATATAGTGAGAAACTCTATCGCTCGCCGCGCATGGCGTGTCGCGAGCGTTTTTGTCGCTAGTGCGAACGTACGTACGTTTAGGCGGCGAGAGTGACTTTCGACATTCGTTACAAAAAGATAAAAAATAAAATAAAAATTAGTAAACTTTTTTTTTGCGTTCAAGATTTGGAAAACCAAATCTTTGAATTCCCGCTTTTCAAGATCTCTGGAGACTAGACTGTTTGAGACCTGCCGAGTTGTCAAATCCTACTGACAACTCGGCGATCCTACTGCATGCATTACTGTTAACCTTAAAGGGACACTAAAGCAAAACAATAAATCAACTTAGACTGATAAAGTATTCTTCGAAAACTCTGCTGTCATTAATTACACTGCAACAGGTCAATTATTAGAAGAGAAAATGAAGCTCAAAGTTTAATATTTTGAATTTCGCGCGGAAGACCCAACGTCAGCACTTCAGTGTGACGTCACGAGTTCGAAAGTAATTTTTCGTATTTGGGCCACACATTGGCTCAATAAGAGTTCGCGAAACTTGCCACATTCAGTATGGGGCTCCTTTAGAACACAATGTAGTGAATCTTTACCGCTAAAGAGTTAACTGGGACCTAGAAAACGCTGTCAAAATCCATGACGTCCCAGTGAGCTGGTGCGGGAACTTCAAGGTGGCGTCGCCACTCGCCTGCTGTGTTTTTAGTTTTTTTCTGGCTTACCAAGCGGCTTCTCACGGTAAGAGTGGTGTTTTTGGTATCGTGGAAGGGTAATCTACTGATACAGAAAAACTCATTTTTCGCTTTAGTGTCCCTTTAAACATTACAATGATACAGATAACCATGTTAAGCGCATTTGCTAAAGCATGTATGCTGATATATTTTCCTCAATGTATTAGCATAAGCTGTGCTCGAAACAAGAGCAGCTGTAAGGACTTGCTTTATCCCGCTAAGTGTGAGTTTTCCATGGCAATGAACGTACCTGCCAGTAGCATCTCCATTGAGGATGTTGATGAAATTCGACAGTTTTCCCATGTTTACACCCTGGATGGAATGAAAGAGAATTTTACTGCAATGCTGATCAACATTACTTAAGAGTAGTGTCCAACTGCTAACTCACATATTCCCCAAAGTTCACAATGTCGACATTGACTTTCTCTCTCTTCAAGCGTCTGGCTAGCAGGTCTAGCTGAAGAAAAGAAAAGATAATTGTACACGTCAGGCAGCCTTTGCCCTTGGCCAGAAATTATCATGTATACAAACCTCTCCCGTGGGGGCGAGAACCGGGCTGCCAACAAAAAATACTATCCGCATTTTGTGGTTCTTGTTCTCACGCTGCTTGAGCATAAGCTGCAAATGAATAGTAGGCTCAGACACGTCTTACAAAACACTCTGAAGATAAATGTTGTATGTTCGTGTGACACAGTGCTTATTTGGGATTTTCTGTTAACACATATACATGGTGTCCCCCCCCCCCCCCACGTAACTTGTGCCAAAACTTTAAAAAATATGGGAGTGCCACGTAGCTGGACAGAACCAAGGTAATGTTGTTTGCTGTCACTTGGAGTGAGTCGGACTATTTTTTGTATTTTGCCTAATTATATAGTTAGTCAATATTAGTTAATTAACTTCACAAATATTGTAATTAGAGCAGTATTGTCCATCGCAAAATTGTAGGCCATCATGAAAAATTCTCGATCGATCCTTCTGTTGCTCAATATGTGCTACATAAAAGGTTTTTCCAAGTTTGCTTGGAAAAGCTTGCTTGTTTGCAGCTTGTTTGAAGAAAGCCTGCAAAAAACTTTTAGCTTGCTTTGGCGGGTTTCTTTCAGGCTTGGAAAAAGCTTTTATGTAGCACATATACAGCAACAGAAAGATGGATTGGGAATTTTTCATGAGGCTCTAAAATTTTCTGATTGAGAATTTTGTTACGATTACAATATTTGAGAAATTAATTAATCATAACTAATTATATGTTATTAGGTAAAATACAAAAAGTAGACTGACTTGTGCCAAGCGACGGCAAACAACATTGCCTTGGTTCTTGGTTCTGTCCAGCTATGTGGCACTCACATATTTTTTAAATTTTGGCACAAGTTACGTGGGGCACCCTGCATACTGTTTACACAAACCTGCAGGCCTTGTTCAATGCAGCTTGAACTTAATATTCCAGGTAACACTGGAGCTGAACTTTCCATCTTCATTAAATAAAAACCTTTTATCTTTGACAAAGAAGTATTATTAGTTAACACCAATCAATGTTAATCCATGTGCAAATACACACACCATATATCTGATTGCTCTGTTACAAGACAAAATGCATCATTAATGCCAAATTCCAAGAGCTGATTCGAAGTGGCCAACTGACTTTACAGGTAAGTACCTCTTTCCAGCAACACTTCCAGATCCACAATTCCAACAAAAGACTTACAGCCACAGCAACAAGGCAAGAGTGCATGTGCTAGACTGATGAAGTTACTCAAAATTAGGGAGTTGTGGTCCTTTGCTGCTGATTTTAGCAGAGCAGCCTTGGCTGCTCCACGGAGTAAATGATATCTCAAAGGTGCCCACGATTAAAACAAGCTGCTCTTGGTCTGCCAGTCTTGCACCAAAAATACGGCCCCGAAGCACTCCGATTGTGCCATCTCAACCACTTGCTCTTCCACCTCAATTCCACCCGAGAGAATGTTATTTGATCACGCCATGCATTCTCGAACCAGGCACGAAATTAGCCTCAGGAGAATGACACCTCACATGAACGGCACAGATGTCACTGTTGATCATAGAAGCACATATTTGAAACAAGCAGAACATCACCATTCATTAATGTACTAACAACTTGCTTTTATTTGACAACTGCTTGTCACATGCTAAAACAGTTTGGCAGCAAGTTGATTAGGCTTAACACCTATGCATAAATGAAGCCTGAGTGCTCTGAAATAGTGTTGCCATTACAATAATGTTGCTTTCACGTCTCAGCGTTGCAGTGGGAGAGACTCTTACGTTTTTTAGAGGCTGCTCTGATCGAAAAATTCTGCTTACAAAATATTCACGCGCTTTTTAAGAAACCGCTGCAAGTGTTAACACTACAAAGGGTGAGCTATGCGTTGCGCCATAAAAAACTCGGTCCCCAAAAATCGGTTGTCAGTTCCTTTAACCGCGTTCAACCACGGCAAATTTTTTCATACAATTGTTGGAAACGTACTATATGCCCTCGCCGATAACAATCGGCCAGTTAAGCGCTTGCTGATGCGTTGCTTAATTGACGTGTCCCCATTCTAGCACTTGTTGATATTACGAACAATATGAACAAATTATAATATTTTTTTTAATATTTACGTTCGGGCGCGCACATGCTTGTCTAACTCGGCGTAATTAATGGCTAGATCGAGTAATGAAAATTCGACGGCACCGTGATGCAATAGAGAAAAACGTACGTGAGCGACGCGGAGAGAGGCCGCGAAATTGATGTCTCCTTTCGGCTCGAGTTGTGTAAGCAGGTACAGAACGCGTTCGACATCAGTGGTGAGGGAAGCCAAGACTTCAGGACTGTGCAGACGAAAATAAATAAATAAAATAAACAAATCAAGGACAGGCAATACTATTCGAAAAGATGCACACGCACACGTACCTTGACATGGTCATTAGGGCAATGTCATTTTCTGGGTGGGATCGCCTCTTTGAGTGGCAGACTACTTTCACTGCATCTTCTTGTGCGTGCAAGCGCGACGGTAGAAAGTCACCGTTCCTCATATATTCACTGTTGTCCACGCTGCAAAATGATAAAAGAAGGTTCACTACATTTACGTGCACCTCAAAAAAAAAATGAAGAAGAAAACCAAAAATGGAACGCTTATTATTGCGGCACGAAATAATTGAGGATCGCGCAATTAAGGAAATTATATCAGGTTCGCAGTTTCCCGTCATCTGAAACTTGATGCTTCTCACGTCACATAGGATAAGATAACATTTCAGGATACTCACCAAACAATCGTACTTTCGAGCACCATTTTAGCAGCAACTGATTTTTCAACCTGGCGTTCCAAATGGCTAACTGGCACCTTCGCTACGAAAGAGACGCAGCTCGCGCGTTCGAAATTGGAACCATCTCGCACGCGTTCCAAGGGTTGACTGGGGCGCCAATGGGCATGGCGGTAGTCGTGGGCACCAAAATATCGTCTGCACATCGGTTTTGGTTCCAGCGTTCCAGTGTCTGCATAGCGATGGAAAAAAAATTTAAAAATAGAGAGAAATAATTGGTACGTTTCAATTTTATAACCACTTGCCACATTTTTATAGTAAGAAAGTAATGGGCAGACTATCTCTCAAAATTTTTTGTGTGGTATTTGAGCGGCAGCTGCTGTCGCACGGTTTGGCATAGTCAGCAGTCGCTGCACACTGCACAGTGCTTTGAACATCGCTGTATATGACATAAGCAGTCTCGCTTCTGTTTTTTCGATGTGTGCAATCTACTGATATTTCGGTGGCAGCGTGCGCCATAGTGGAAGTTCTCTCACAGGTGCAGTGATCCCGCGTGAGAAACGCCCCTTTCGCCTACCGTGTATGCACAAGCGTTCGACTCCGATCATGGTTTTGGCGTTTTTTATTGCGTCAGTATCGGAGAAAACGTCGGGGATTATTTACTCTACATTCTACGGTTGGAACGAGAGGCCACAATTCGGCGACGCGCAATGTGCTACTACCAGTGGCGACAACAGCGATTTAGGTTCGGCTCGAGGGCCCAGCGAAATGAACGAAGAGCAAAAGACTAGATCTGATCTCCTGAAACGCGTACATCAGAGCGCGGTAGAAGACATGAAAAACACGCCGCCCGAAGTTTCCAGCTCATCCAGCGACGTCACGATGCACTTGACGGAACGCAAAGGACAGTTTTTCTTCAGCGACGTCGACGTAGGCGACAGCATTGTAGTGTGGCACTCGTTCGGCGATTGTTGTTTTGTGGCCGTATGCGGCGAAGCCGAAAACGTCTGTCTTGCAGGATACTGCTTAAAGTTGATCATTCAAAGCGTGTCAGCGCACATAATTTTTTTGACACCAGCGGAGCTAAATGGTAAAATTGGACTCTTGCGCGGCATCGTGGAGCTTTACATGCCGAGTGGAAGACTGTTGTTCATGAATCAGAGTATCGTGAAGCAGTACGAACAAATGTTACACAAACTAGTGTCTTGAATAAATGTTTCGCAAACATCCGTACATCCACGCTGCAGTTCAATGACTTCATTGTTGTGGATGCATGTATATATAGCTTTCAGCTCTACTTGTTGTCTTTGCCTTCTTAATTGCTGTTAAAAAAAAAAATGGAAAACTAGAAGCCGGCACGTAACAGTGTGACTTTATAGTGAATGCCCCCTTTGGCAATTTGCTAAACATACTGCTTACCATGTGCAAACTTGAGCTGTCACACCAGTGCACATACATGGAATTCCTTCAAAGCATATGGGCCACAACATACATATTCCACTGCGACAGTTACGCTATTTAGCATGAACATTACACACACGATGCTCAAGCACTTGAAATGCATCTGCAGGAAAAACAATTGGGAGGAAGAGAGATGGGCAGAATGTACGTACGTGTGCTTGCATACCTGCCAACTCTCCCAAAGTTTTGATAAAATTTACGAATTCGGGCTCATTCTACGATTTTGCGAGGATTTTTCCAAGTTTCACTTAAAATAAGTTCTGTTCCAGAAAAAGTTCTGCTCTTCGGTCTCTGACCATACCCTCGGAATTAAGTCTTCTGATAGTTAAAGGGCACCAGACAGGTATGTGCTAGGAGCAAGCTTATTCAGACAAGTTCCTGAAGCAGGCGAGAGCAAAGTTGCTGAAAGGCTACCGTGGTCTAAAAATACTATGTTGCTTTTAGTTTTGCGCTATTCCAACTTTGCTGCTGCTTGTGTGCTGTGTCTTATAGCAAATAATTGGTAGTGAAGTGTACATATATCCTACAAAGGGGGTGTGGGCTCAGGGCAATCCACGAAAAAAGAAAAAAAAAAAAATGCATGCTATTTTTGCCCACCCTATTGTGGTGTTGTGTCGGCAGAATTTTACAACTATTAAGGTACACAGGTTGGGTATGCTGATGCATGCCTAAATTTGATTTTATAAAATTTCCAAAGGCCAGCACATTCTTATTTTTTGCCAGAATTCTAACCTAAGACAAATCTTGCATATGTAGAAAATGCATTCTCTTATTTCCTATCATTCACAGCACGCATCTTATCATATATAGTACTTTCCACATCACTGTAATCCCTTCCAGTGGCACGTCACTTAAAAGAGAGAAGCATATATAATTGACATCACTGCAAATCACTACAAATAAGTCGTGTCACCAGAGTCCGTGTTACAGTAAAACATTAATACGTAGTTGGCGAGGAACGTGGATCAAGTACGCACTAAGTGATGTACTAATTAACTGACAATGGCAGATGAGCAACTATAGACTTACCAGCCCCAAAAAACATGTTAATTCTCACTCAAACACACATGCAGACAAGTTTTATTTGCTAGCAGGCAGCAAAAAAATATAATTTTCACTTGCTGCCATGGCGACCTTGTAGTGACGATGGCATCCTCAAATTCGGCAAGGCTGCGAGCCAGTTTCTCCATCAGGCCCCACTTCTCTGCAAACTTACAATGGCAGATGTCATGACGGTCAATGCACTAGCAGCGTCGCATATGGAAGGGCCATTATCTAAGTCGTCTTCATGGATGATAACGTGGAAGCACTAGACCTGATGGGAGCAGGAAACGCGTCATGACTACAATGTTTTGACATCACTATCAGTGGCGACTGCAGTCCGGAAAAGGTCCGTGCACTACAATTTCGCTATTTATGGCCGATTCCATGCTTGTACGTGCCGAAACATAACGTAAATACTACACACTATTCGTTTAGCATGCGTTAAGCGACTACAGCTTAAGCGGTCAGCCAATACATTACATTCAATGGCAACAGGGCGGAGGATTCATTGCGACTACATTTAAACTGGAATTACTTTTTAAGTGGGTGTGTATTAACAAGGTTTTACTGCATGAGATTATGGGTGTGCAAAAAGTAATTTTAGAGACTGATTGAATATTAATTAAATAGTACCAAAAGCGAATCATATTGAATATCTTTCAAACTGTTTTCGAATAAATAGAAGCTTTTTTTAACCATTATTATAATACAATATTGATATCCCAGTACTCGCTAAATTAGCAAGTTTCTGTCGGTACACTACCCATTATGAAGTACAATTTAAATCAAAAGCTTGAATCAAGCATTATAAACAAATAAGCAGGATTCTTCAGAGCCTGCATGATCATCTATTTGCAGAATGAAGGTTTAAAAAGCAGTCTTGTCAGCCCATTAGCATCTGTGTATACCTTTGAGAATAGAATAGAATTTAATTTCTTTATTTTCCAACAACAGTTGGGGTCCTCCATGCGAAAAGCTATACAAAATAGCTTGATTGAAGCTACAGCAGCACAAAGAAGAGGACAAGACACCACCGACGCTAACTCGCAACTGGTTTATTGGGTTGCCTCAGAGAAACAGGAAAAAAAATATACACATGCAGTAAAGCGCATGCATACAAGTTCTTCATGGTAAAGAAAAAAAAATTCAAAAAAGAGTATCTCGCTACCAAATCAGTAGATCGATGTATCGCTGATGCAGTTCGTGCCTCTTTTGTAATATGATAAACTTCGAAAAGTTCATGAGCTGTAGTATCCTTACTTCTGCCCAGAATCTTAAGCTCATTAAACCGTGTTTCACACTTGCAGGCCAGGCAATGTGCAGGCAGATACGCATTGCCTCTATTAATGATTGACAGTTCGTGCTCCCGTGCTGGGTCTTAACGCACCTCCCGGTTTGACTTATGTAGGCCTTCCCACACAACAGCAGTATCACCTTAAACCACACCAGTTGCATATTTATCAAACGGCCTGGCGTGCTTTGTTTGGCAATCGAGCCTTCTTTGCTTGCAAAGAATGCGTGGGCACAGGCCTGCCCGTTTGCGTGGCGCCGTAAAAACCACTGGTACACTGTACCTACTAGCAACCTTCTTGATGTTGTAAGACATCGCATGCATGAAGGGGACTACTTCGGCCCTTTATCTCCTTTCGGGCTGAGGTGCTGGTTGTACGTCTGGAGTTCTTTACCTTTTTCAGGAGTGTCTCCACGACAACTTCCAAGAACGAGCACGGATAGCCTGCTGCAATGCACTTTGCCAATTGTTTATCAGAACTAGCCTGCATCATATGTGGACAGGATTTCATGAGGCATAGGGTGGCAATTCCTCTCTTAACAAGCTTTGAATGAGCAGAATCATGTGGCATGAGAGTTTTCTACGACCATGGGCTATATGAACAACAAACGTGGTCTTGCTTAAAAGATATTAAAAGGTCTAAAAACTGGATTGAACCATGCAAGAAGTATTGTGTTAACAACCCTGTGTGCTTGAGTGCAGACTGCGGGCAACTGGCAACCAGAACCTGTACAGAAACTCACCTACACCTCTGGCGAAGTTGTAACGCGCACCTATGTAACCCTGGTGTGCCGCAAGCTAGCAGCTTACTTAATAAAGATATAACAATTGGCAACAGGCAGGAACGGCTACGTCTTGTCGTGGTCAAGGGAGCAGGTGTGAGCTTGCTAAGCCAGGACTGGTTTAAGGCTCTCGGGATTGAGCTGAAGGTTAATCAGCTGAGAATGGACAAGGTAAGCCAGAGCCCATCGCTCACTAGTGTCCTAAAGAAGCACTCGAAGGTTTTTCAACCTGGTCTCGGGAAGAGCCAAGGGCCGCTAGTACGGGTGGAAGTGCAACCCCACGCACAACCTAGATTTTACAAGCCTCGACCTTGTTCCTTTCACTCTGCTTCCACGAGTGGATGATACCTTGAACAAGCTCATAGGACAAGGAATTCTATAGCCTGTCCGACATTCCGAGTGGGCCACACCTATAGTTATGATAATCAAGAAGGACGGCAGTATACAAATTTGTGGGGACTATAAGAGTACCTTGAATCCTGTCGTTCATTGGGAGACTTATTTGTTGCCAACACAACCAGAGGTTTCATGTGTAAAAAGTATGCCCTTCCCATGTTGCTGAAAAGCGGGTAAAATGTTTTCAATAGAACGGTTAAAACCAAACACACAGTTCTTCTTTAAAATAATTAAAAAGTCATCAATATATCTAAAACCTTTAAGAAACATTTGTTCATCAAAAACAGATAGTAATTCACGGTCAATAGAAGACAGGAAAATGTTGCAGAGCATAGGGGCAACTCAAGACCCGATACAAATGCCTTTGCTTTGCAAATACAACTCTTCAAAACAGATAAAAGTGGATTGAACATAATACTTCAGTAGTGCCATGAAATTATTCATGAACCTACTGAGTTCAGGAATGCCAACGCACCATTACACTCTATGCACTCCTTAACGGAAGCGCACATTTCTTTCTGGGGCACGGAATACAAGAAATCTTCCACATCAACTGAAAAGGCACTTACAATTGGACTGTTGTCTTGTAGGAGGGTAATCCCTGTGAAAAAACAAAACAAAAAACAATTGACTCCAGTTGGTACCAATTGGAAAATTTGCAATCCTAAATTAGTACATAACTGGACCAACTGGAATGTGACCAATTGGTTTTTGTTGGAGTGACCAATTGTACCCAATGGGTACCAGTTGGTTGCAATGACCAATTGCACCAATGGACAATTGCACCAATGGACAATTGCACCAATGGGCAATGTTTGCTATAGCTTTAGTACTGCATGCATGTATGGTTATAACTAATTTCAGTTTCTTTGAATGGATTCATAAACTGGAAGTATGATTTCCCAGTTGGTTAGGTTCTAGTTTAATTATTCCTATTGATAGTCCAATTAGACTCAGTTGGGATGTAAGGTTGGCCTAGCTGGTTCAAACTGGCAAGTCCAATTGGACTCAATTGCTTGCATCCCTGACTCAATCGTAACCAATTGGAGGTAATGATTTCCCAATTGGTCCCAAATGGGCCAAGTTGATTCCAATTGGCAAGTCCAATTGGACTCAATTGGTTTCACTTTGACTCAATCGTAACTAGTTGGAACTAGGGATTTTCCAATTGGGTCCAGTTCATTCCAATTGGCAACTCCAATTGGTTTCTCCTCTGACCCAATCGTAACCAGTTGGAAGTAAGGCTTTTCCAACTGATTCCTGTTAGTTCCAGTTGATCCCTATTGGAAAAGCCAATTGGAGTCAATTGTTTTTTTATTTTTTTTACTGGGATCACATCTTTTGTACTTGTAGTAGTGAAAGCGTCATCCACTCAGAGTGAATTTAGTTGTTTCAAAAGAAACTGACTTACATGCTGCTGCCAAGCGCCCTTTTCGCTGACAATCGTTCTGAATGGAATACCTTGTTTATGTGACTTTGCCGCGAAGAACACACTAAACGTGTCACACATACAATCAGTTATTGACTTGGCTAGTTTTGTCAGTTGAAGTTCTTTGCACAAAGCAGCAGCCTCGAAGGTTTAACCTTTACGGAGACAAAGTTTTTTTTCACCGCTTTATGTGCCTTATCACTATAAGCGCCAGCAGAAAGCACCACAAATCGTCCTTCTTTGTCAAACTGGGCACGACTTGGCACGAATTGGGCACGACTGTTCTTTCAAAAAAATGATATGACGGACCTTGTGGGGTCATGTAGGTTTTCACAATTCATGCTGGCATTTCTTGAAAGGGCATTGACTCCTTCCAGTAGTCACCTGTCATGGAACTAGGGGCTTTTCTGGCGATTCGCCGAGTCATTGCCAAAAGCTCATGGGCAGCAAGCACAGCTAGGCTCTTACTGAAAATAGCTTGAGTCTGTCTGAAGGCCCTTTAATGCTGTGCAACAGCTTTTTATTATATAAGATGTAAATAAAGTTGCTCACAATCACACAATTTACAAATACATAGTCACAGAATAAGCATTAGTTACATAAAATTTAAAAATGTGAAACACAAATTGCAGAGTAGTGCACATAGTCTTCATGATATAAGCCCACACATTCTAAATAAAAGAACAAGATGTTTTCTTTTAATGACAACATAGATATAATTATGGCCTATGCCTGTTCATAATATGAAATATAATATATAAACTGCAGAATAATGCTCACAATCTTCACATTAGTGTGAGAACAAAGAAACAATACATACACACATCCTAAATAAAACAACAAGGTCTTCTCTTCTCCATGAACAAACAGAAATAAAATTATGGCTAATGCATGTTCACAAAATGCTGCGTATTTGTCCCCGGGTAAAGGCAGAGATGTCACTATTTTCATCTTTGCACTTATTTAAATGTGAAGGCATTTGATACGCTAGTGACTGCTTCATGTTGTTGGTGCGGCTGTAAGGTACTGCCCACCTGTTTATAAAACTGGAAGTGTATGTTCACTGCAGCAATGGCGGAGTTGGAATGGTCACTTCAGATGGTGCCACTGTAATGTTATATAATGTTCCAATTGAGCGCAGTTGAGGACAGCAGAAAACTAGGTGGGCAGATGAAGTTATAAAATTTGCAGGCACAAGTTGGAATCAGCTAGTGCAAGACAGGGGTTATTAGGGAATCGCAGGAAGAGGCCTTCGTCCTGCGGTGGACATAAATATAAGCTGATGATGATGATGATTGTGGTTTAGCTGGAAACATCTGGCTCCTTGGTAGACAAAGCACGCTCTATGCAACTTGTTCTTTATGTCCACTGTGGCAGGGATAAAATTTGCTTAATTTTTGCTTCAGTTTCATGTTCAATCGTGCATAGCTGGAAATGTGAAGTTTTATAGAAAGTTATCAAACATTTTTGCATTTGCAAATAGTGACGATTCAATTCAAGGACTGAATCGAATAGGAGAATATTGGAAGTTTCCAATATTTGCACTCCCCTGTACAATACTGACACTTGTACTTTCCTATCAATTGGTTTTTCTGTTGTGCTTTTCTGCACAAGTATACAGTACATCTTTCCCACTAAATTAATGTTTAGCGGCTGAATTTTTTTTCATCTTTTTGTAGTCCTGTACTATGCTCAACAGATCCTTTCTGAAAAAAATGTGCATTTTATAACAGTCTTGCAACACCAATAAGCCCTCCAAAAATGCATTGTAGTTGCATTGTGTCATAGATATAAACACATAAACAAAGGAAAAGGCATATTGAAACAATTAGAAAACAGATATTCGAACTTGTGGGGTCTCCAGACGTACTCTTGGGACAAAGGAACGACAACACAGTATTGCAAACAATCATAAGGGCATTTATTGCACCGTCCATACACTAATGCATGCTAGCCGAATTACTACGCCGAAGGCAGCGCGACAAATCGAGGAAGTCCGACTCACCGCGACCGGATAGCGAGCGAATATGTTCGCCGCATGCTGGACACCTACGCGCCTAGTCGTTCACGTGTACGGTAACGCGAACGGTGGCGCATTCGAACGATCCGTGTTCGTCCATTCCCGTGTCGTGCTCCTAAGACTTCTCGGGAGAGTCCCGCGAAGCGGGTCGGTGCACGCGCGAAGCTTCAGCGCTGCTCGCCGACCCCACGCCAAAGTGGACGCGCCTTCTCCTTTTTGCGCCCAACACCGCCGTTAGGTGGCATTAGCGGCGCAACACTAGCGCCATCTCCCGTTCGCCGCAACCACACCAACCGCCGCCGCCGTAAAGCCACGCGGCGAAGCCGGATCACAGGAGACGGAAGCCATGTAGGGAAAACAACATCAGGGGACGCGTGAGAGTCGCGCATCCCCACAAACTTCGTAAAATGGTAGTATAAGGACAGGCCAACGAGACATTCGAATTGTTATACATCAGTAAAGCATGTGGGACGAGATAAATCTATATAATTCTAAAAAAAAAGAAAGGATATGAAAGAACAGTGATTTTCAATCCCATTAATTGTAAATTCTAAATACAGTCGTCTTCCTTTAATTAGACTCTGACGGGACCGACGAAATTAATCTAATTATCCGGCAGGTCTAATTAAACAAGATGCAGAAAAAAAACACTAGAACACACCGCTGATTAATTTTACAGTATTTTCCCGCGATCCAAACACGCCCCCGAATCAAACGCGCGCCCACTTTCCATGTGTCCAATGTAAAAAACTAACGTAGAAATGACATTAAATCTCCTAAACCAAGTAGAAATGAAACGCGCACCCAATCTCTTAGCTAGAAAAATAGGCAAGAGTCTAATATATGTGTTGCACGACGACGTCCAGTTTTCTAAAGTCAGCTTCATCCCAATACTTTTAAGTTATGCGGTAAAGCATACAAACACCGCGAAGGCGGTTTTAACGCGATAGCGTTAAGGGCCCCGTGGCGCAGAAAATCCGGCGTCGGGGTGGATCACGGTGTGGATGTCGGCGTCCGTGGCGGAGAAAATCATCCCGAACGACTTACGACTTAACCACAACCTACAGACAAGGTGACGTCGGACTGTTATTTGAATGTACGAGAAAACATAATTCTGTTACGAGGAAACTTAAACACAAAACCATTTTGCCAGCATTTCTACCATACCAACAGCGGCGCGCTTGGGTAGGCTATTTGCGAAAATCTTATCCAGATGGCGCTCGCATCCTTGGCAAGTCATCACCAATAAATCATCATCAGGTCAAATTGGGACTTGGCCTGCCTAATGCGTTTTGGACACGCGCGCGCGTCGGGGCAATAGCCAAACAATTAAAAGAATAATAAAAAAGGTCCTAGGGCCTTCACATTTTACTAAAAGACGAATTATATTGCCCCTGGAAAAATGTCTTCCCAGCAATGCATTTCTTTTTTTTTTTTATTCATGTACCCTAAAGGCCCTCTTAGAGGCATTAGATAGGGGGTTGAGAAAAACAACAACAAATAATGAACATTATACATAGCACCGCAATAAAAGGAAGAAATTCTACACAGAATGCAAGATACATGATCACAAATACTACAAGATTGAGATATACAAATACAAGATTGAAATACACAAATACAGGTTTGAATTAGAAGCTAAACCTATAGGTCGTGGAAAGGCTTTTTATTTATCAGTATGCATCCAGCACTTCAGTTTACTAACAAAAGCATCGTGATTGGTCTCGGAAGCGATTTCAGCTGGCAGTCTGTTCCAATGATAGATGGCAAGGAATAGTGGTGACTGATGCATAAGTTTAGTACCAGCGAACTTTGGCTGCACTTTAAAAGGGTGATCTAATCGGGGAAAGACGCGAAGGGCCGGTTTAATATGAGCTTCTGTGAATGCCGAGGGATTATGATATGGTCGGTGAAAGTGAGATAGCAGTGCAACTAGTCTTCTTTTTTTGAGCATGCATAAATTTAGAGATAATTTCATATTAGTTACGCTGTAGTAACGAGAATATTTTTTCATGACAAATCTAGCAGCCTTATTCTGTAGCGATTCGCGTTTGTTGTTGAGGTATTCTTGATCCGGATTCCAAATGATAGCGGCATATTCCAATTGCGGTCTAACTAAAGTAATGTATGCTAAAAGCTTGGTCGCCTGGTTTGCGGAATACAGGTGGCGCCTGACAAAGCCGAGGGTTTTGGACGCTTTGCTACTTATGTGATCGATGTGCTGGTGCCACGTCAGGTCTGAAGAAATGCGAATATTTATGCGAATCCTAAATATTTCACTGTGGACACTTTTTCAATGGCCGCGTTATTAATACTGTAAGAGCAAGTATGGGGTACACTGGTTTTGGTAAATGTCATTGCTTTTGTTTTGGAGATGTTTATACCCATCTGCCATTTTTCACACCACTTAGCGATTTCATCAAGGTCCGACTGCAGCAAATTAGTGTCATCAGAGTTATTAATCTGATTCTGAAATTTCTGTTTAAACATGAAGTCGACTTTAAGGGGATCGGTGTAAGCTTGGTCTTTGTAAGCTGGCTTTCCCACGTTCTGTGTAGCAGTGAAGCCTACTGAAAGAAAAATGCGATGCGAACGGGACCCGATAACGCCATCGCGTTCCACTCTTAAAGGCGAAGTATAAATGCCCTCCAATTTTTGGTATCGTGTCCGATTGCACCGCGCAGGCAATTTTCGGCCCACTTCGAAACATAAAAATAAATACGCACATTAGAATCAGGGGGTAAATACTGTAATCAGACATTGTGAGCTACCATTATTGCCTGAAAATATTCCTAGGGCAGGCCGAAAATAGGCGTTTTTGACAGGAGATGGCGTGTGTTCAAAGCATTCACTGTTCCCTAGGCTCCACCGAGGCAGACGCTCATGTGTGTGCTGACTGGTCATGTTCAAATTAACTGGCGAAGGCCAATCATAGGATCGAAATGACGAAAGTTTGGGACCATAGAAATGCATGGGCCCCGGCCGAGGATCGAATTAACCGAAAAATCGGATTAACCGGAGTCAAGTTAACGGAAGTCTGGTGCACATACAGTATTATACTAATAGGGAAGGCCAACAAGGCATTCAAATTGTACGTGAGTAAAACATGTGTAAAGCGAAGATAGGTTACACAAATCCTAAACAAAAAGCATAAAAAAACATTAGAAATGGAGCCATTAATCATGCACATGTTCAAAAACTTCCCTTTGAAAGATAGCCACTTCATTGTAGATGGAAATATTTACTAGTAAAGCGCTCCAGTTGTTTATGGATTCTAAGTGTGAGCATTGATATTTTGATGTTCAAGTAAATATAGGTTGCACTTAGTGTTCACGATCGCGCCAGGGCAAAATATGATGTGCTGGCTTAATAATATGATTGGTTGCAAATGCTGTTTTGTCGTAATATAAAGAATGAAAAAATGTAAAGCGAATATTTGCGTTGAGTGCTATGGTCAGTAATGTTGATGGTGCATTTTAACAATGATACGCTCACATAGAGTGAATATGAAGAAAGTATCAACCTTAACGCCTTATTTTGTACCAACTTCATGTGGTTCTGTAAAGAATGGTACTTGGACGCCAGATCATCGAGGCATATTCTAACAGAGACCTGATGAGAAATGTGTAAGTGTAAAGCTTTGTTTCTGGGTTCGCAGGATAAAAAACGGCATTGGATAAAACCAGTTTCTTAAATACTTATTTGTTATGTATTCTATGTGTGTATGCCAAGTTGGTCTGTAGTTAAATGCCTAGGTATTTGGAAGTTCGCACTCTCTATATAATTAACTGTGTTGTTTATTGTGTAAACATTTAAACGAGTATTATTCAACATAGAAAATATGTCCTCAGGAGTATCCGCCTGTAAATGACACAGTCATCAGCAAAAAATATCATTTTAGAACCTAATATGTTATTCATTATATTATTAATATAAATTAGAACCAGAACTGACGTACTCCTGAGATCACATGCATGCTTCCAGATGTGTGTTCTTTAATGACAACATGTTGGCAGCAATTAGTTCAAAATTCTGCAATCAAATTCTAGGTTATCAAATTTCTTAGAGTAGTTGGTTATTTGCAACACGATCAAAAGGTTTTCTAAGATCAATTAATATTGCGTCTGTATTTTAGCTCATGTATGTAGTCATGAAGGTTAGTAAACAGTTCAAAAAATCATTTGACAAGATTGTTGCACCTGAAGCCATGCTGATTGTATGAAAGTAAATTATTTATATTTAAATGAGCCGGCCATAATTTGTGAAAAAGGGATGTGTTCCCATTCCCACAGTTTGCTGCAAATAGGTGTCAGTGATATCACGTGGTAATTGTTAGGCCTCGTGCTACTGCCGGATTTGAATATGGTAATGACATTCATCATGTTCCTGTAAACACCGATGCATCCACTGTCGAAGAACCGCTGAAAGATGAGTGGCAATAGAATTGCTGAAACGTGCACTGTCCTTTTCATTAGTTTAGTGTTAATGCTGCCAGGAGCGGGGCTTGATTAAAGTGGCAGTCACTGAATAGTGCGGGGTATGCCTGGTACGCTTATAGTTATCGGCCGATACAGTTGGGTGGCAACCCACGAAACACACAAGCAGCTATTTGATGTCTAAAAGATGTCTTGAACGGATAATTCAAAAGTCTAATAGCTGTCCTGGTCAAGGCATTTTCTAGCCGTGGACGTCTACAGGTACTTCAGTAAGCCCTGCTAACGTTACGCTAAAAGTTAGCTAATAAACATCTCGACAAGATCAACTTCAAGAATTGTATTAGACGTTCCCAGAATTCTGTAATAATGACTTTGGAAACATTATGCAGGCTTTTATAAAACATCTTGACAATAACAAGTTAAGAATTTTATTAGACGTTCCAAGAATTCTGTTATAAATTATAACAGAATTCTGGGGACGTCTAACAAAATTCTTAATTAAGCTACAGAAGCCTGCATATTGTTTCCGAAGTCATAACGTATAATGGCTTCAGAAACAATATGCAGGCTTTTATAGCTGTCTTTAAAGCAGCATTTACAGATTGTCATTCTACAGTGACGTGGTAAGCAAAATTATTGGCCACTTCTTCCTCATACGATGCATCCGTATGCTAGCTTCATAGTACACATGTTACTATATAGAACTGAAAATTTAATTGAAGCATTACATTATATTATTTATAATAACTTGCATAAAATTGTTTAACATATATCAAATGTGCAATACACATCCAAAGCAAATGAGCATAACAACAGGCAGAAAAAAATTACCTGACCTTGTGAGAAAGCGGCTTTATTGACTAATAAATTAAAGGACATGCAGAATTATTTTACAAAATTTTTAATGCACTAGAAAAGGTGACCACAGAAAATAAGACGTAGCTGCAGTAGCCACAGCAATCCAGGTCCCTTCCCTCTTGGATACTGCTGGCTGCCCACAGAAGTTCGCTCTGTAATACAACAGTGAAGAAAAAAGTGAGTAAGCCACACTTGATTTACAATAAAGATGTGCGATTCGGTATTTCAAATAGCAACATATGTGCCGTTGTTTTACCTCGGTCACATTTACTTTATAAATTTAAGCAATACTTTCTCTCAAAATCTTATGCTGTACGATGACGTTCAGAATTATGTTGCAGATATGATATGAAAAAGCCATGTAGAGTGAAATTAAACTGGCAAATGGTTTGATCCACACACGACTTGCAGTAGGTGATTAGCAGTTAGATGGTTTGCAAACAAATCTCTTATAAGAGTATGCTACTTTTATTTAAGTAGTGGTGTTGGTGAGTTGTAGCAACAGGTGGGCTTAGTCTGACAATCAAGGCCGGCAACTGCTCCTTCCGAGTGTCTCTTACAATATCCCTGCGGTATTGTACCACATGTCAATAAAACCATTCTCTTCCTAAAGGGACCCTAAACACTTAACTAATCATAGAATGGCCTCACTATATTAAAGGACGTCGTCTCACGAATCTCATGCCGCAAAAAGTTTTCCACTCCTCCAACTATAAGTGAAGTTACCACACCAATGCAAGACTATTTTCCTGCCTGCTAGCGTGCTGGAAGCTACACAGAGGAGCCAAGAGAGCAAAGTCCCAGTATACTACGCAATGCAGCACGCTGCTGTCATCTTAAAGGCCACACGCAGCTAGAATTTCTGTAATCATTCAACCAATTATGTGAAACTCCGGCTTTACCTCCCAGATCACAAAAGAACGTTCTGCTACATATCGTGCATGCAAATATATTCGAGTCTAAACTGCACGCCAGCACGGGCCCGCCAAAACAAAAGTGGCGTGCAAGTTGTAGCAGGTAAACGTATACGTACCGTAAGGAACTGTACCGTATCTGCAGGCGCTGGTCAAGGCTTGAACGTGAGCAAAAGACTTGGGAAGAGAGGCATGAGCACGGCCCTTTGAATCGCTCGCGGAAACTTCAGCGCGCCCCCCTGGTGCGGTCCAAGACACGTGGTCCAAGAGCAGATAACAGTTCGCTCAAACGGAGCGCATGTTTGCGACTGTGCGCGGCCAGATCTGTTGGTGACGATAGCTGGTATCGCAATTCCAGATTCTTCACCGCTTGTTCACGCAAAGGGGGGAAAGGAAGGCACGGCTCTGATAAGGACGTTGAACGGGCGCGCACGTGTGCGCCCGGCCATTTTCTTTCTTTTTTTCTAAACTTCGACTGTCGTGACAGACTCAATCGGAAAGGAATCAAAGAACCCCGCAGGCTTTTTCTGCTTGTTCACCCAAAGGGGGAAAGCAGCGAAAGGCTATATGATGCGATGTTAACGGATTGCATACGGCTTGTTAAAGTCGCACGGAATGTAACGCTGCACGTCGGGCACGCACATTTAAATATTTTTCACTTTCACGCGCACGTCCAAGCATGTCGCACATTTTCCGACAAAAACATCTAAAAAAGTTCTTGAGTTATACGCTCTCAAGGCGTTCACCAAAGTATACTCTGCTGACGCCAGAGGTGGGCTGTTACCAGTGGCGCACCGACGGGGGGGGATTCGGGGGTTGTAACCCCCCCCCCCCCCCTGAGACCCACTAACCCCTCGGGGGCCCCCCTCCCCTTTTGTTTAACTCCTTACGCATTTGAGTGCTGCAACAAAGATGTAAGACGCGTAATCGCTTGCACACTCGCAAAAAGTGCATTTTTTGACAATTTACCGTGAAGAAATGGAAATTAGTGCTGTTTAGATGGTATTGGCAAACTGTCAACCCCCCCTGGCAGAGATCCTGTGTGCGCTACTGGCTGTTACCACAGCTGAAACACAATAGCATATATGATTAACCGTACTTCCTGCTTCATAATGTTTCCTACAACATCTGTTTAACATCTTCACGTAGACCAAGATGTCTATAGCCGTTTGTAGCCGTTCCGAGAAGTTTTCAAGACGTTTTGTGTTTCGTGGGAAATAGCTGAATTAGTGCCCTCAGGAATAGCCTGAAGAGGCGATACATTAGCGAAAGTTTCAGAAAGGCATTTATTAAAGACATCAGCTGTGCCTACCGGAACTGTTTGTTCTTCTTGAGAACACTTGCCTGCCTAAATTTTGTAGGGTTAGTTTTTAATAAGCTAGGCAACGTATATTTAGAAAAATGGTCTTTAGCCTCTTTAATTGCCGTCTAAGCAATATTGTACCTTTGTATTTTTGCCAATCACTATCAGCGTTTTTGTTTGCCCTTCGGTGTGTTCTTTTTTGTTTCTTTCTTTCTTTTTTCCTACTTGGGTTGCCAGGCGACATAACGTCAGTATGGAACTAAATATAAGCATGCAGGCCCAATTCATAGAGATACTGCAATAGTGAGCTAAAAAATGCGTTGTCTATAATCCATCTGTCATATTCTTCAGCTTGATCACTTTTCAATTTCACACCTTTAAGTAAACTTTCGCAAATAGTCTTCGCCCCAGGGCATGTCCAAAGTAGACGACAGGCATCCGCTGCAGATGCAGGAGAGGAGCACTTCAGACACTGGACAATGTCGTTGTATGGTTGACCCCAAGCACAAGTGATGGCAGGTGTAAGGGCCGCCCCAGCCCGAAGTCTCCAGAAAGAAACTTCCTCCACCCGAGAAAGATTGTGGGGAAGGGAGCCGACACGCGGGAAGATGAGGGCACGCTTGTAACGCCAGAGGATGGATTTTCGGGCAAGGAAAACAGGGTGGTGGTCAGAGGTAACGGACAGAGGAGGAGTTACAGGTGTCGAAAAAGAGTGAGCAATGCAGTTCACAAGGTCATTGTTGTGGTCATGACCATGTGCCTGCACCCAGCAGTGGCGTAGCCAGAAATTTTGTTCGGGGGGGGGGCTCAGGTTGCAGCGCGGCCTCCTTCTTATAGAATTTTTCGAGGGATCAAATACATGAATAATAACTGCATTGCCAATGCCATTGTATCTTAGATGCTGCAAACGAATTATTGAACACTACGCACTGTCAAGTAAAATATGTATTTTTTCATAAAAGAATATATTCTTATGTCCAAAAAATTGTGGCAGAAATAACTGATATCAATGCTGCCGCGTTTTTTTTTTGTCTATTTAAAAAGTAAAGAAAATATCACACGAACTTTTGAACTATATCAGTTCGAAACCTGAAAAGCATTGCATGCAGCTGATATGAAAAACGTAAAGGTCATGAAATGAATAAGTTGAGGACAAATATTTTGATGAATCTTGTCATTCAAGAACCTTGTATGTATTTTTGCACATATGCAATGGCCAGGAAAAAACTTCAATGACGCTGTCCCTCGTTGCAATAGATTGCACAGGAGCAGCTATTACCGGTCGTGTATTGTAATTACACCAAGATTATACTCGCAACAGTGAGTACGAATAAAAAGGACAAGTTCTGCAAAATATACATTACAAATGCGAAGATAGAATGTAATATACAAATACGAAGATACAACTCGCTAAAGAGCAAAAAAAGAGTCGCTGGAAACAACGTTCACTGCTTGTATGTATACACAAAACCTTGCAACAAGATATTTAAATATACGTCTAAGTCTCTAATAAATCTACGTATTTAAGCAAACGTCACTGTATATAGTGCGTCAAACAAGAGAAATAAACATGTTGCACAGTCACAGATAGTAAACTTTGCACACAGAAAGACACACGATCCAGGCAAGAACAAAATTATGATCGCAGAAATCGTGATATGTACTCAGGCCATGCAGCGGTCGCGACAGCGCCATGTGGCTAGAATAATACAGGAATAATGCAGAAATCAGTACGAAAATGTGTAATTTAACTGCCTGCACAGCGGCAACAATTATTCTGTACCCAAAATTAAAGGATGGTATTGCTTCACTTCAAAAAAGAAATAAGAGCAGGGAGCTAAAAAGGAAAAAAAAAAGAACAAACGAAAGCCTCAGATGATGCGGCTAGTTGAACTACCCAATATCCGAGAGTGTTTGTTGGGAAACGCCGCGTGGGGGCCGGGCTCTCAGTGAGCAAGGTCGGTCAAAATTGGTTATTGATGTCCTCGTAATTTTCGTATTCGCATGATAATTTTGATTATGATGCCAACTGCTAGAATAAACGGCTAAAATTTCTTCGGTTTTAAAAGCTAACAAACAGTCATACGACTGTTTTCATAATTACGAGCTTATTACGAGCATATTACGAGCATATTACGAGCTTTTTACGAGCTTTTTACTTGCATTGATTTTTGCTACTTCGCTATCTAAAGGACAAACTTCTCTCGGCGGGGAAGTTGAGCGAAGCGGTCAATGACTTCGGGCACGCTGATGCCGACGTCTCTGTGGGTGTATAGAAATGCCAGCCTAACCATGCGTTCCACAGACATTGTAGAGCGCAAGTAGTTTTTTAGTAAACTCTTGTTAAAAAATATTCTCTCTGCGCTGACAGTGGTCACTGGAAGGGTGACTACAATCTGCAGCAGTCTGTACGCATTTATATAGAACCTGCAGTCGCAATGAGAGAGGGCATCTATTCAGGTGCTAAAACCTAAAACACTCCCTCGATGTCGTTGGCATCCTTGTTTAGGTACCTTGCACAAACACAGGCATTTCGATTCCAGCGATGTCCGTCGTTTCATCAGGAAGTATGGAGAAGCAGCCTGCTTTTGCAACTAAGTTTTCTTTGATAATTTCACCACAAATTTCTATAATTTGGTTTTGTGCATCTGGGCTTATATACGAGGCATTACTGGGGCAGCTTTCCAAATGGTTCTTCAGATATGTATCTCCACAATCAGCTCGCATGCGAAGAAGAGCTCTGAAAATACCTGTATTTTCAGCGGAGGGCTATGATTAAATCCATAGGGCCACTGTCCCTGTGGCCATGGAGAGCCAGACCTTGTCGCCCGCAAAAAGAATTTCCTCAATAATAGGCCATTTACTTTCTTCTGTTTTCTCATATTTTACTTTGCCTGCCCTGGTCCAGCTGATCGATCACATTGGGCACGCTTCCTGAAAATGTTTGGAGAAAATTATCAGCTGCTAGCTCACAGTCACGGTGATATTAAGCATTTTCGTGTGTGTGAAAGATTGCGAGCGTGCTTTCATTTCTGGAACAGCTTGGACACGAGGGCTCCAGTGCACGCATGTTGGCCCAAGTTTATAAAAGCATTAACCCCATAAAGTTCCAGAATTGAAAATCTTTTAAAGCACGCCTTTGGAAATGTCAGTGCACCTTTCGCGTCAAATGTTTATGAGAACTTTATACCCATAAAGTTTCGTAATTGAAATCCATGCGCTCCGTATATTCCGCGGCCGCTGCGAGATGCCGCAACGCGCCCGCTCGCCATCGAAAAGCCCTTGAAAGTTTGTGCTCAGATGGGGCTCCTTGCATTACGTGACTCCAGGTGCAAGGGTGTCGCCACGAAATCCAGCCCGAGTTCGCAATGTTCGTGCCGAAATGTCTTTTCGAGCGTGAAAAAGACATTGTAGACAAAATCCAGAATGATTCCAGGCGCCAGTGGAAGTTTTGGTCGGCGGTGCATGCCGGCACGAAAAAATTTCGGGGGGGGGGGGGGGGGGGGGGGCTGAAGCCCCATCAGCCCCCCCCCCCCTGGCTACACCCCTGGCACCCAGTGGACAGTAACGAAGCCCACATCTATACTGACAGCCTCGGCACATTTAAGCATCTCAAACAAGTAACGAAAATTTTCATATGTGAGCGCATACACAAAATTCACAATTCTCCTTTTTCTATTAGTAGGAAATTTTCTAACATCCCACCTGAACGACGGCATCTATTGTAGTTTTAATGGTTATTTTGCAGACACATGCTAGTTTTTTTTTTTCATATTAAAATATCTACCAATAATTATGCAAAGAGATATTTCTAGGGGTATGCAAATATTCAAAACTTTCGTATGACGAATTGAATTGTGCCCTATTTGATTCAGTAGTCGTATAGAATAGTCAATATTTGTAAATGCGAATATTTTTGGAATATTTTCAGAAAATTTCGAAAAATACCGCACGACTGGCCGCTAGAGGCACTTTGCGTGTATTCGCGGGCTTCTTCATGCTTCAAAAAATGTAGCAAGTATTGAGCAACAGAAAGCTGTAACAGGAGTTTTGCATTTGCTCTACAATTTTCTCGACACTTTTCATCTAATTATAGTATTTGAAAGTTGATTATTTATGAAGACTAATTATGTAATTAGGCTGAATGCAATTTTTTTTTCAATTCAATTTATTCACAACACACGTACAAAGTTGTGTTGAAGGCTCCCCTGGCAAAAATGCTGTAAGCATACAGCTTGACGGAGGCCAGGGGGGCCAATAATTGGCAGCAGTGTCAATGCATTGGTAATAGCATTAAATGGCAATACATGAAGACACATCAATAAAATCCTATACCTATACTATCAGCAACAGTCACAACAATAAATACCTACACCTACACTATAAGCGATACATTAATATATATGCTATGCATATCAAGATATACAAATACATGCACTACATACTAGATGCACTAATAACACATGCAAGTAATACTCGTATATAAGACGAGATAAATACAGTGGATCAATAAAATTAATCAAATACAAACATATTGCGCAATCGCCCTCGTGAACACCCAACATCTTTATTTAAACGTTTTTCAAGTATATTCAGTAGCACTGGTAAATTATGAGTTACAGATTGCAAAAGATTATTGTTTCTAGGGCACGGTACCAACCACCTTTTGCGTTCCCTTGTCATACGAATACTGGAAGGTTCTACAGGATTAGATACGCTCTTTAGAAATTCAGCAGTTATTGTTTCTGCAAAATGAAGCCGATGCGAAAGACAGTAGTTGTATGAGTGCTCGATATTAACTATCCTGTTTCTCTGAAATAGTTCTTTTGTTGGGTGAAAATAGTCGACAAGGCTTGCACAGCGAATGGCCTTCCTTACTAAAAGCAAGAGCCTATTAATATTACTTTTTGTTGTTGTGCCCCATATTAATAAACAGTAGTATAAATGCGATCGAAAGAGTGAATGATAAAGTTGGAAGAGGATTCGAGAGGGGAACATGTGTCGACACCTGAACAACACGCCAATAGCTGAGGACAACTTTTTTATAACCATGTCGATGTGTGAATTCCACTGCAAATGGTTCGAAAATGTTATGCCTAACACCTTGTGTTCTGGCACTAATTCAATAGGATGGGGCCCCATGGTTAAGTTTATGGTAGTAACAGCTTTGTTTTTGGCAGTGAAAATGATGCCCTTAGATTTTGTAGCGTTGATGTGAAGGTAGTTACTAAGCGACCACTCATGTAATTTTGAGAGGACAGAATTGGTGTGTCGATGTCGTTATCAGCAGTAACAAAAAGACTAGTGTCATCTGCATATAAAATAAATTTAGTCTCATTATCAATTTTATTTAGATCATTAACATATACGTTAAATAAAAAGGGGCCTAGGATGCTGCCCTGAGGAACTCCAGTCGGTAAATTCTTAGGTGTTCATACAAAACCGTTAATCGCCACGCTCTGTTGCCGATTGGTGAGATAAGGATGCAAGAGCAAGTGCGTTACTCCACGGATGCCGTATCGTTGTAGTTTAGTTAACAGTATACCATGATGGAGTGAGTCAAAAGCTTTACTGTAGTCTATGAAAATGCCAAGTGTTAATTGACCCTTTTCGATGCCCTATAGAATTATTTCCTTTTACACTAGAAGCGCAGACTCAGTGGACCTACCTTTTGTAAAGCCATGCTGGCAGCCGGACAAGATGTTGTGCTTAGAAAAAAAGCCACTTAGTTGCGATAAAATTATTTTTTCAAGGCCCTTCGAGAAAACAGGCAGCACAGATATCGGCCGATAGTTAGAAACGTCATTTCTGTCGCCACCTTTATGTATCACCGATACACGTGCTTCCTTCATCTTGGAAGGAAAGATACCCTATTCAATAGCAAGATTGAAATATGTGCCAAGTATGGACAAACAAGATCGAGCACGTGTTTCACTGGCCTAATGTGTAGACAGTCTATGTCGATGACCTTGCTATTCCTCAGAGATTTAAACGTTTGGTACACTTCCGAGCAATCTGTTGGTTGAAAAAAACGCTGTGTCGAGAATATTTGTATCAAGCACGTAAGAGGAATTGATTGAAGGTGCGTGTTTTAGTGGCAATGAGGCATAGTGTGCGCTGAAGTGCTCCGACAAAAGCAGTGCCGGAGAGTGTTTTGCCATTTAGTGTAATTTCGTTTAGGTTATTTTGCCGTGAATGCGTTCCCAGTACGTTATTTATAATCGCCCACACACGATCAGGCGTGCGTGCGCTTTGGAAAAGGTGTTTGTAATATTCCTTTTTCGCTTTCTTTAAATCCTTAGTGAGTCAATTGCAGAGCTTCTTAAAAGCCGTCAGAATTGATAGATCACGCTGTTTTAGAAAACGGCTGTGCAGCTTATTTTTCTGTTTAATCAGACACATCAGGTCACGGTTAATCCATGACTTCCATAATCGTTTCTGTGGTCCAAACAATTTCATAGGAAAGCAGTGTATGTATATTTTACAAAATGCCTTCAAAAACTCATCGTACGTGCTTTCTGCGTCTGTTTTCATTAGTACAGCACTCCAGTCGTTATCTCGTACTTTGGATCTAAACAGATCCAATGCCGATTGAGTTATTGTTTGTGAAATATTCTGGGCATGCGCGTATGTTTGTTAGTAACCGAAGAGTTTAAATATGCCATGAATATGGGGCAGTGGTCACTGATGTCGCAGTTAATTGTGCCAGCAGCTGTTAGAATTGTGTCAGCATTGGTAACAAAGAGATCTAGAAGAGATGAACTGGTCGCTGACACTCGTGTTGGCGTTGTAATGACAGTTGACAAGAACTTTATGGAAAGGTCCTGAGGAAATGACATAGCGAACGCCGAGCGTGGTCAGTCTATTTAGCAGTTCCACAGCATTGTCGTTTTCTGGGCAGATGTTTACGTTAAAGTCCCCATCAAGAATCAATCGGTACTTTTGATAGGAAGCATGCTCCATAAGGCAGTCAATAAAATCTAGAAAGTTTACCACATTTCCAGCAGGAGGGCGATAACAAACGGTAAAAATGGTGTCATTACAACGTAGACTGAGTGCCTCATAATCTGGTGTTAATACTGTGAAATCATTAACGATGGCATAGATGTTCACATTCAGAAAATAAATAGCTACTCCCCCACCTCGTCGGTTAGTTCGATTTAACGAGTAGTGGGTGTATCCATCTAGATCAGGCAGGCTGTTAAGTGTATTACACCATGTCTCGGTTACCATGATTGCGTTGAAATTAAACGAGAAATTGCTAAGCAGCAGGGAAAAGTCGTTATACTTGTTAGCGAGGGAGCGTGCATTCAAGTACAGTACTGTTCCCAACATTTTGGTTGGTTTGGTTGCATACTTTTATATTGTTAGGTTCTACATATTCCTGATAGAGCATTTCGTCTTAAAGTTAGTTAGCAGCAGCTATTATTAGCTTATCTCTAAGCGATTGCCGCAAGGTCATCCTAACACGAAATAGCAATTACCCAAGTATCTCCAAGCGACGGTAAACAACAGTACCTTGGTTCTGTCCAGCTACGTGGCATTTGCTTATTTTTAAATCTTGGTGCATGATAGTTGGGACACCCTGTATGTGTGCGTGTGTATATATATATATATATATACCGGATGTTTCAGCACACAACTTTCAAAAATTAATTTATGGGGTTTAACGTGCCAAAACCACTTCTGATTATGAGGCACGCCGTAGTGGGGGACTCCGGAAATTTGGACCACCTGGGGTTCTTTAACGTGCACCTAAATCTAAGTACACGGGTGTTTTCGCATTTCGCCCCCATCGAAATGCGGCCGCCGTGGCCGGGATTCGATCCCGCGACCTCGTGCTCAGCAGCCCAACACCATAGCCACTGAGCAACCACGGCGGGTTAACTTTCAAAAATATTTAAAGGTTGCCTGTGGCAGATAGCACAATTCTAGTTCATGGGCTGGTCTATTCGAAGAGGCATACATTACTCGCAAATGAAATTGAAATGCATAATCGACTAATTAACAAAAAAATCACTAATTATGTTTTTAACTAATTACCTTATGGCCCATATTGCATTTTACAAATTCTAGGATGAATTAGGATGAACAAGTTCTCAGGATGACACCAGTTTTGAGATATTAATTCCCGAACATTGCGGAGAAATGCATTGGCGTTCCAGTTACTTTCTTAACAAAATGCCTTCTTTCTGGGGTTTTACGTGCCAAAACCAGTTCTGATTATGAGGCACGCCGTAGTGGAGGGCTCCGGATTAATTTTGACCACCTGGGGTTCTTTAACGTGCACTACGATGCAAGCACACGGGCGTTTTTGCATTTTGCCTCCATCGAAATGCGGCCGCCGCGGCCGGGATTCGATCCCGCGATATCGTGCTCAGCAGCACAACGCCTTAGCTGACTGAGCCACCCCGGCGGGTGACAAAATGCCATTTTATGCATTGAAGCACAAAAGTAACTAGAATGCCGAGTATTTATGTTGAGTACACAACTTTATAATTCTAGGCAAACTTGAAATTACACCAAGAATTTAAGAATCAGTAGTAGCACAGCAATAAAATAATCTCTTATGCTCTATTTTACGTAACAGTGATGCAAAGCTGGTAGCACAATAAAGTTATTATGTATTCACTTTTTTCAAATACTGGACGGCCACATCTGTCACTCTTATTCTTGTGTAGCACTGTAGTCCCACTGCAAGATTTACAATATATGATATTATGCAACATGTTTGTTCATTTATTAAGCTGCAAGAAAAATTACATATAAAACAATTGATGTACTACTGAAGCTTTGCTTTTTTTACATGTGTGCAATCACCACTGCCATCTTCATCAATAAGATCAGTCCACAACTCGTCTTCCCTAAAAAAATCTTCTAAGGTTGGCTGCTTTTGGTCAGCAGATATCTTTAAATCTACATCATAAAAGCTGTCCTTGCTCAGTCCAGCTTTTCCCAGAGTGTCTAGCTTGTTGCACACAAGTGGCCAGATGTAGTCATCAGCAGTTCCCTTTGCCACAAGGTACTGAATCACAACACAGTTCTGCTGTCCTATTCGATGCACCCTGTCCTCTGCCTGAGTGAGTATGCCTGGATTCCAAAACAGTTCTGCAAAGATGACCAAGCATGCAGAACTCAGTGTTATGCCTGCATTTGCAGCAGTGATGCTCAACACTGCAACTTTGCACATGTCATTGTACTGGAACTTGTCACATAATTGCTTGCGCACCTCGGACGATGTCTTGCCATCAATGCGTATATGACTGCAGTTCTTCCTGGTAAGCAGGTCACAGATGCTATCTAAGACTACCTGGTGGTGTGCAAAACAGAGGAACTTCTGGTCGCCTTCCACCAAATCCTCAATGTACTTGCACACTGCTTTGATTTTATGAATGCCAGTTTCGCGAAAATAGGTCAGCAAAACACCCCTTTTTTCCATGACCTTGAGTTTGGTGTTGTGCATTTCACGAGCCAT